>NC_056749.1:76971298-77171298 GCF_019279795.1 Protopterus annectens | reverse complement strand
TAAAATAAGTGCAACAGGTTGATTATTGATAATCTGCCTTTTTTATTAATCATAGGAGAGGATGAACTGCACTATGTGATTTATTTATTCATATTTCTTTACCAGGGTAGTACACTAATCAGTACTGACCAATTTCAGGCTCAGTCTGGAAGATTGGGAACATTTACGTTTTTGTAACTAAATGTGTTTTGAGTAAATTGTTAAAACAAACATTTTCTAATATGTTTAGCACATCAAACAGAAGTTTGTTCTGATCTCTGCAGAGGAGACAGGTAACATGGAATCGCCCATGTTTATTTTCAATGATATAAAGGTGGAAGGGTTTGTCTTGGGTTGCTATGAGATCCCTCTGATCTTTCAACAAGTCATAAAGTTATCTAGAGAGGGTCACTATGTTCGAATGCATTAGTCCGTGTGCAAAACATAGCTGTATGGATATAAGCAGCTGCTCAAAGAACAACCTACTAGCTTAGCAGAGCTGGATAGAAATAAGATAGCTCTGTAAAGGTACCCTAATATACGTGCTTTTCTTAAAACTCTTTATTAAATGACGAAGCTGGTAAAAAAATATCTTTAATAATCATGAAGCTGGTTATCAGTGATGTAAATAAGCACAGACTTCTTCATTCTTAATATTCTCTGGGGAAAGAATGTTGATAGCAAGTCTAAATGTTGGTGCAGGATAGGGTAACTCTAAGTGCTGCTTCAGGACAGGGTAACTGTAAGTACTGGCACAGGGCAGGGTAAGTGTAAATGTTGGCGCAGGGCAGAGTAAGTGTAAGTATGGGTGCAGGACAGGATAAGTGTAACAGGACAGGATAAGTGTAAGTGCTGGAGCAGGACAGGCTAAGTGTAAGTGTTGGTGAAGGACAGGGTAACTGTAAATGTTAGTGCAGGACAGGGTAAATGTAAGTGTTGGTGCAAGAGGCAGTAAGTGTAAGTACTGGGACAGGATAGGGTAAGTGTAAGTGTTGGTGCAGGACAGGGTAAGTGTAAGTGTTGGTACAGGACAGGGAATAGCCTATTAGAATTAGTATAAAGCCATGCAGGCTGCTCTAACTGTCTCTTCAACAGATTATATACTCTCAGGTTTAATGCTATGCTCACAAAGTTGATCACTAACCTCTAAGCTAAGCTCAGGTACTCAGGTACCATAGGAGTTTCATCAAACACAGCATTTAACACAGTAATCTTTATGGTCAGTCCGTGTTTTACAATAAGATTCAATAGCAGCTGATCACTCAGAAGTTCTAGAAGGCTATGTACCCATAGGCAGCATCATTATAACACTACAACTGCCTTCTGTAGGAAAGCTAAATTCTCCTTACAAGTGCTTGGTGTACAAATACAGATTAAAAGACAGGTCTTCCTGTCTGTGAGTCACAACCTTAAGAATGCAACCCACTTTCCCAATGGGGAAAAATCTGTAGTTGAAATGTCTGAGCATTCTCTGCTTGTCTTGAATCTGTGACAAGGAGCAATGCCAGGACAGGAATGATAGCCCCCCCCCCCCCCCCAATCAGGAAGTAAGTTCAGTTATATCTAGTACAACTTATCACTATTGTTTCCTTCCTGTACCAAACTTATGCACCTTTTTCACTAAGTAGGTGTCATTTCACATAAGTAAAGGCAGTTCCTTTTACAGGGTCACATTTGTTAGTATTATTCTACACATATCTGACACCACCTGGATGCACTGCATCCAACCATGGGCATGTGCGTGCAAAAACACATATCCACTTGCACACCCACTCGTGCACACATGCACGCGCACACACACACACACACACACACACACACACACACACACACACACACACACACACACACACATACACACATATGCACGTGTGAGCACACACATTCACCATATATATATGCACATACATGAAGAGCTAATCACCACAATGTATGTTACTACCTTCTCCCCTGGTTCAGGTGCGCCATTTTTATTTTATGTACCCTAGTTTATTCTCAAGATATAACTTCACACACTCCGTCTCCATGTCAAACACTATATTATTCTGCTGAATAGCTCTTCACAATATTTTACATTTAGTGAAACTGAGATAAAATGGAAAAAGCAACTAACTGAATTTACAAACTACAGCTACATGCATATGATGCTAGCACAGACATGGGAAAGGAGGGAGATGTATCAAAACTCAAACAAAAGAATGTAAATGGTGCTCTCCTTCAAAGTGCACCACTTCCAGTTTATGACTAATTCATTTTAACCATTTTACTGAAGAAATGGAGAGCACTGCATTCTACCACACAATATGGAATTTCCAAGTTTCAGGTTTGCCAAAAGGCATACCACAACGTGGCATTCAGCTACTAGCAAAATGACTACTTGTGCAAATAAACAGATGAGCACTTTGTGGTTTACATCATACATTTCATTCAGTCACTACACAGAAACCTTCTACATTCTTAGGCCCAAACTAAAGCGGCTACCTCACACAAGAATGAAGATGAAGAAATAAATTAATCAAAATGTATGAATAAAGCTGCATGCAGAAAGCTGTGTTTTTGTTTCAGTTGGCCTGTTTTGATTTAATGGTAACTCTGCATACTTTGCCTCCTGTTTATGCTATAGAAAATAGCAGCAGCAGGAAGTGCCTAATTCCTCTTCAAAATGCTTGATCTCCTGACCTTCAAATCCAACAAATAAGGAAAACATTCCTTATAGCACCTACCAAGCACTAACCCACAATGCAGCAAGACACTCTGTAGTACAAAGAGATGCTTTAACAGTTGTTAACAATTACATGTCACACTCGTCTGAAGTATATTTTCAACAGTTTTTGTCTCTTCCCGAGCACAATATGTCGTATTAGAACAAACCCGAAAGCTAACAGATAATTTGAAAGCTACAAAACATGTAATTCATGGACATTATGTAGATGCATACACTCATATAACACTCATACAGTGTGCTGTCTCCTGAAATTGGGAAATAAAGTGTCCTACGTGACTGAACCACAGAAATGAATCCATAAAGGTGCAGCCTCTGACAGCACTGTAAAGAAGTTGCTTATCACTTCCATCAATGTTATGCTGGCTTTGTGTCAGAGAGGGTGTAAAACCCTGAACTATACAGTTCAGGAATGACTAGTGACCTAGTAGTGAAATAGCAGGCTAGGGGAGGTGGGAGTGAGTGCTCAGTGCTGGGTCACCCATCGTGGTGGACATACTGACCTGCTGTTGTACCAACCAGTAGTCAAGACAGGAAGCAGGTAGAGCAACAAGAAATGTCTGAGCATGTACATGAGCAAAGCAAGTACATAAACACACAGACAGCATGTACATGAGCAAAGCAAGTACATAAACACACAGACTCAGCATGTACATGAGCAAAGCAAGTACATAAACACACAGACTCAGCATGTACATGAGCAAATCAAGTACATAAACACACAGACTCAGCATGTACATGAGCAAAGCAAGTACATAAACACACAGACTCAGCATGTACATGAGCAAAGCAAGTACATAAACACACAGACTCAGCATGTACATGAGCAAAGCAAGTGCATAAACACACAGACTCAGCATGTACATGAGCAAAGCAAGTGCATAAACACACAGACTCAGCATGTACATGAGCAAAGCAAGTACATAAACACACAGACTCAGAATGTACATGAGCAAAGCTAGTACATAAACACACAGACTCAGCATGTACATGAGCAAAGCAAGTACATAAACACACAGACTCAGAATGTACATGAGCAAAGCTAGTACATAAACACACAGACTCAGCATGTACATGAGCAAAGCCAGTACATAAACACACAGACTTAGCATGTACGAGAAAAGCAAGTACATAAAAACACAGACTCAGCATGTACGAGAAAAGCAAGTACATAAACAAACAGACTCAACATGTACATGAGCAAAGCAAGTACATAAACACACAGACTCAGCATGTACAAGAAAAGCAAGTACATAAACACACAGACTCAACATGTACATGAGCAAAGCAAGTACATAAAAACACAGACTCAGCATGTACGAG
Organism: Protopterus annectens; assembly: GCF_019279795.1. Classification (NCBI taxonomy): domain Eukaryota; kingdom Metazoa; phylum Chordata; order Ceratodontiformes; family Protopteridae; genus Protopterus; species Protopterus annectens. The sequence continues at coordinate 77,167,274 of NC_056749.1, read as the reverse complement.
AAAAGCAAGTACATAAACACACAGACTCAGCATGTACATGAGCAAAGCCAGTACATAAACACACAGAATCAACATGTATGAGAAAAGCAAGTACATAAACACACAGACAGCATGTACATGAGCAAAGCAAGTACATAAACACCCAGACTCAGCATGTACATGAGCAAAGCCAGTACATAAACACACAGACTTAGCATGTACGAGAAAAGCAAGTACATAAACACACAGACAGCATGTACATGAGCAAAGCAAGTACATAAACAGACTGATCATGTACATGAGCAAAGCAAGTACATAAACACACAGACTCAGCATGTACATGAGCAAAGCAAGTACGTAAACACACAGACAGCATGTACATGAGCAAAACATGTACATAAACACACAGACTCAGCATGTACATGAGCAAGGCAAGTACATAAATACACAGACAGCATGTACATGAGCAAAGCAAGTACATAAAAAACAGACTCATAGGTTCATAGGTTCATAGGTTCATACTAGGCTATCTGCCCAAGGGCATTTATAAGCCTAGCCCATAGTTATGTGGCTTTCGCCACCCCTTTAGTTTGAATAAAAACTATGCCTATCATTTTGCAGAGAACCAAACCAGGAAGTAAATGCACACACAGCCAGGAACAGCTTGTTGTAAGTTCACCGCAGATTCAGTAAATACAGGTAGGCACAACATTCAAATAATTCCTTTATTCAGAACCACAGAATAATAACAGCGCTTTTGCTCAGAATTCTGAGCTTTATCAAGTGCGGGCACTTGATAAAGCTCAGAATTCTGGAGCAGCTTGTGTGTTATTATTCTGTGGTTCTGAATAAAGGAATTATTTGAATTCATTTGGTGCCTACCTGGATTTACTGAATCTGCCTTGGTGAACTTACAACAAGCTGTTCCATTTCCTGGCTGTGTGTGCATTTACTTCCTGGTATGCCTATCATTTTGCTGTGCCTCTGTCAAGCAGTGACACTGAAGTAATCCCTGGGGTATATCTGCGATCTCCCATCCATTGGTCAAGATTCCTCTTGAACAAGGCCAGAGAGGTGCTCTGCCTCACATGTACCGGGATTTTGTTCCACAGCATAGGGAGTCACTGGGTGATGAATCTGTCCCTCCAGCACATTCTATTTATAACTGTGTCAAGGTTTAAGTCTCCCGCCCTTGTGGTTCTGAGGGATCTAGATTGTTTGAGGTGAAGCATATTCATCAAATCTGGGTTTGACATGGCCTTATATGTCAGGCACAGGTCACCTCTGAGCAAGCGGTATGAGACTGAATAGAGCTGGAGTTCTTTCAGTCGGGCAGCATAAAACATATTTTTGAGACCCTTTATCCTTTTGGTGAGGAACTTTTGGGGCCTTTCAAGCTGCAGCAGGTGTCTGGTCAGATACATTCGAGCGGGCATTGTACTCAATCATAGGTCTAATGAGTGATGAGTACAGGGGACGATGACCTCCCTTGATCTAGATGTGAATCCCTTCATGATCAGGTGGGTGATATAGAAGGTTTTCCTAACTACTTTAGCAACATGAGTGTCAAACGAAGGCTACTGTCAACCTGGGTCCCCAGATCCCTGATGACTTTTTCTGTGCTCAGTGGATTGCCACCTATATGGTAGCTAGGGGTAACCTTGTTTTTCCCAAGGGTATGACTATGCATTTTTGGCGTTTAACTTCAGGCCATGGCTCTGGCACCAGTTATCCGTTTCTGTGAGGCCCTTCTGGAGGATATCTGTGTCAGATGTGTTTTCGACTATGGCGCCCAGTTTGCAGTCATCTGCAAACTTTGTCAGCCATAACCCTCCTGTGTTTGCTTGTACTTCAGAAAAGTAGATGCCGAACAAGAGTGGACCCAGGACTGAGCCCTGTGGGACACCACTTGTGACAGGCTTTGAGTCTGACATGGCTCCAGCAACTCTGACCCTGTGGGTTCTGTCACTTAGCCAGTTTGCAACCCATCTTGTGATGTATGGGTTTACATTCAAGCTGATGAGTTTTTCGATGATACCTGAGTGGGGTATTGTGTGAAGGCCTTTGCCAGGTCGAGGTAGGCTGTATGGACTGCCTTTCCTCATCAATGGCCTTGGTGACTGTCTCAAAAAGTCAACCAAGTTTAAGAGGCAGGATCTGCCTTTGACAAAGCCAAACTGGGTTGGATCCAAAGTCTGCAAGTTCCCTATGTCTTTATTTATGAGTTCCATTATGATCCTCTCCATGGCTTTGCAGATAAGGCTTGTCAAGCTAATGGGGTGGTAATTTCCAGGGTCTGTGGAGGCACTGCCCTTATGAAGTGGGACCACAGTCGCCGTGCCACTCCTTGGGTATGTATCCTGAGGTGAGGCTAAGATTAAACAGCTGTCCTAACTGTGGGTTTAATTCCTCGTTGAGTTCTGAAGCACACAGCCGGGGACACCATCCGGTCCCATGGATGCTGTGTTTTTGCCTTAGTGAGGGCAGTTCTCACCTGGGCATTGGAGATGTTTGGGGGCTACAATCCTCTGGAATATATCTCTCCTTTGGGAGTTTGCAGTGAACCTGTCAGCCAGTATGTTGGCAATGTGTGTAGGTTCAGTAATTTTCACATCATTTTGAACTAATTCTGAGCATATCTGGGAGTTTCCTCCTAGGTTTCTAACATAGCTAAAGAAGGCCTTATGATTGTCTTTAGAGTCCTTGGCGATTTTTCTCTCAAAATTTGCCTTGGATGATTTTATGAGAGCTCTTAGTTTTTTACTTATAATGATCAAAGGTGTCTTACCTTTCAAGGATTTTGCTCTATCTTGTAGTAGCTTCCTCCTTTTGTTGTAGAGCTTGTTTATGGCTGGGGTCCACCAGACTGGACGCTTGCCTTTGGTACAGAGAGTCTTAGTTTTGTTTGGGATTGCCTGATCCATGCAGTCCTGTAGGTGCTGGTAGAAGGCATTTGTAAGTGATTCAGCGGTTTGAGTAATGTTTACCACTGGCTCAGGGGCCTTAAAGGAGACCACACTAGTTTTTAGAAGTGTGAAGTCGGCTTTTGAGAAGTTTTTCACTGTGGTCTTTTTTGTTTCAGGTGGGGCGGGATGAGGACCTCCAGCGAGATTAGTTTATGATCTGATCTCACCAGTGAGGGGTATACTTCGGTGTTGAACATTTTGATCCCATGTTCGTGATGATGAGATCAAGTATGTTTTCTCCTCTTGTGGGGATGGTGACTAGTTTTTCCATGGCATTTGAGTTTATGAACTCCAGGAATCTTTGGGTTAGAGTGTTCGGGCTTGAGTAGTGTTCCCAGTCTATATTAGGGTAGTTGAAGTCACCTAGTATGATGGTGTTTGGAGATACATTTATCCCTCCAATGTTTTCAGGAAGGCCATGTGAGGTTCCTGAGTTTGAGAGGGTGGCCTGTAACATGCTACAAATTGCAGAGCAGTCTTGCCTATGGTTAATTGCACCTGGATGGTCTCCGATGCATCGTGTTGCCACCAACCTTGAGGTGTGGGTGTCCTTTATGAATATGGACACCCCTCCTTTCTTGGTGTTGTCCGGATTTTGGGGCCGGAATGCATGATATGAGGTGAAACCTGTTAGTGCTGGGGTGCTCTCAGGAGCCTTGAACCAGGTTTCTGTCACAGCACAGACATCGATGTTCTCCATATTGAGAAGGGCCTCGAGTGTGTGCATCTTGAGATTGAGACTTCTGGCATTCAGCAGCATTACCCTTAGTTTTTCCTTTTTGGTGTTCTAGGGTGGTAGGTTTAGAATTTGAGCCTTGCCTAAAAAGGCACTATGGGGGTGGCAAGAGCCTTTGCCAATATCCGGAAGCCCAGGGTGACAGGTGCAAGCCGTCCCTCATGAAGCAGCGTGGCTTGTCCAGCATGTCATCCCAGGCAGACAGACATTGGATCCCCTTTGAATGACACCAGAATTTAAGCCAATTATTAAAGCTGATCATCTTATCACTGTATTGTGGCATCATTCTAGGTGAAGGTAGGATACTGCTCAAGGTCAGGGTCATACCTGCCTGTGCTACATAATCAGAGAGCTCCTCAATGTCCCTTTTCATGTAGTCCAAGGAGGTACGTCTCAGGTCGTTGACACCAGCGTGGACAATGACTGAGTCGGACTTGTACCTGCTGTTGAGAGACCTGAGTGCTTGCGTTATGTGGCGGATTCTAGCGCCCGACAGGCAGCTTACTGTGACCTTCTCCTTACTCAGTCTGGTGAGCGGGACGTCAGTGTGTCTGACTATGGAATCACCAATGACAAGTGTGTCTGGCATTTTGTTTGGCCTTAAGGGCTGTGACTGTTTGACACTCTGACTGTGTGGTCCATGTGTTGCATGTGTTGGGTCGTGAGGTGGTAGTTGTTTGGGTGTCTGCTTTGGTGGCCTCTGCTGTTTTGGTAAATTTTGATCAGAGCCTCCGAGTATGTCTTTGTGTGAGTATGTGTATGATTTGAAGTTGTGATGGTACCATGTGTGACTGGGTATGTATTGTGTGTGGTTACCTTCTCCTCCTGTCTGGTCTTGCCAGTCCTATGTTGAGAGAGCTCAGCCTCCAGTTTGGCCATATAGTTGCATCTCTCACATGTATTTGTGTTTTGTGGGAGAAGGAGAGGATTGTTCTGTGTACATGAGGCAATTGTAACATTGCCTCAATATTCCCAGGTTCACCAGTTGAGCTGGAGAGGACACTAGCAACTGATCCCTCGACATACTAGAAGTAGTAGATAAAGAGACTTTCAAAGGACTCGGGGAAGTGGGTTTTAGGCTGGTGGGGTACTATCTATAATAAGAGTGCTTTATCAAGGTGCAAGTACTGTAGGAGTAAGTGCTAGGCTTTACAGATAGAGAATAGTCTACTTGGGAATCATGTAGAGATGAACTTTTCAGTTATAGGATATGCTGGTTAGATCAGCAGTACAGCTCGAGGAAGGTAGTTCTAAGGGAAAATTTGAAGAGTGGAATTTAGATGGCCCGAATAGTTTAACCTTGTTTAACCGCTGCTCTTGTGTGCAACAGTGGCAACTCAGCTAACGCGTTTAGCGTGTTTTATAGCAGCGGGCTGAAGGGAGCTAGGAATTGGCCCAAAACGACCAATGGACTACTAGTTTCTGGCTGAAACTTCACCAAATCGGACAAAAGGCCCGTGCTTCCCACTCCCACTGGTAAGCAAAGAAACTTCCCTCCTTCCTAATAAGGCAATGGATCAGTAACAGGAACTAAAAACAAAGCCCAGGGATCAGCAACTCTGAAACTGGACTACTCTAGTTCAGTAAGGCGGGAAAACAAGAGATTTTTTTTTTTTTTTTTTTTTTTTTTTTTTACAGAGACTTGGAAAAAAACAGACAGTAAATGCTATAAATGCTGTAAATCGGCTAGCGCACTTTAGTGTGTAGCCTACAGAAACAATTTGCAACAATTAGTAACTTAAAGTGCAATAAACAGTGTAAAATGCAGAAATCACTTAAAGTAGCAGTAAAACAGGCGAAATGCAGTCGCTAGCTTAATAACAGTGGGAAAGCCACAAAAATACTTATATCTGGTAGAAAGTCACTCTTTTAGCTCTCTGCTGCTTGGATCACTCTGCAGGCCACCACGAGGATCTGTGCAGAGCTGGTACAAGCTGGAAAACGCGCGTTTAGCGTGTTTTATAGCAGGGACTGAAAGGAGCTAGGAATTGGCCCAAAATGACCAATGGACTACTAGTTTCTGGCTGAAACTTCACCAATTCGGACAAAAAGGCTGCTCAGTGCTTCCCACTCCCACTGGTAAGCAAAGAAACTTCCCTCCTTCCTAATAAGGCAATGGATCAGTAACAGGAACTAAAAACAAAGCCCAGGGATCAGCAACTCTGAAACTGGACTACTCTAGCTCAGTAAGGCGGGAAAACAAGAGATTTTTTTTTTTTTTTTTTTGTTTTTTTGTTTTTTTACAGAGACAAGGAAAAAAACAGACAGTAAATGCTATAAATGCTGTAAATCGGCTAGAGCACTTTAGTGTGTAGCCTACAGAAACAATTTGCAACAATTAGTAACTTAAAGTGCAATAAACAGTGTAAAATGCAGAAATCACTTAAAGTAGCAGTAAAACAGGCGAAATGCAGTCGCTAGCTTAATAACAGTGGGAAAGCCACAAAAAATACTTATATCTGGTAGAAAGTCACTCTTTTAGCTCTCTGCTGCTTGGATCACTCTGCAGGCCACCACGAGGATCTGTGCAGAGTTGGTACAAGCTGGAAAACGCGCGTTTAGCGTGTTTTATAGCAGGGACTGAAAGGAGCTAGGAATTGGCCCAAAATGACCAATGGACTACTAGTTTCTGGCTGAAACTTCACCAATTCGGACAAAAAGGCTGCTCAGTGCTTCCCACTCCCACTGGTAAGCAAAGAAACTTCCCTCCTTCCTAATAAGGCAATGGATCAGTAACAGGAACTAAAAACAAAGCCCAGGGATCAGCAACTCTGAAACTGGACTACTCTAGTTCAGTAAGGCGGGAAAACAAGAGATTTTTTTTTTTTTTTTTTTTTTTTTTTTTACAGAGACAAGGAAAAAAACAGACAGTAAATGCTATAAATGCTGTAAATCGGCTAGCGCACTTTAGTGTGTAGCCTACGGAAACAATTTGCAACAATTAGTAACTTAAAGTGCAATAAACAGTGTAAAATGCAGAAATCACTTAAAGTAGCAGTAAAACAGGCGAAATGCAGTCGCTAGCTTAATAACAGTGGGAAAGCCACAAAAAATACTTATATCTGGTAGAAAGTCACTCTTTTAGCTCTCTGCTGCTTGGATCACTCTGCAGGCCACCACGAGGATCTGTGCTGAGTTGGTACAAGCTGGAAAATGCGCGTTTAGCGTGTTTTATAGCAGGGGGCTGAAAGGAGCTAGGAATTGGCCCAAAACGACCAATGGACTACTAGTTTCTGGCTGAAACTTCACCAAATCGGACACTGTACATGAGCAAAGCAAGTACATAAACACACAGAATCAGCATGTACATGAGCAAAGCAAGTACATAAACACACAGACAGCATGTACATGAGCAAAGCTAGTACATAAACACCCAGACTCAGCATATACATGAGTAAAGCAAGTATATAAACACACAGACTCAGCATGTACATGAGCAAAGCGAGTACATGAACAGGCATACACACACACAGACACACACACACATACACACACAGACACACACACACATACACACACAAACACACACACAGACACACACATACAAACAGACACACACACAAACACACACACACACATACATACAGACACACAGACATATACACACACACACACACACAGACACAGGCACACAGACAACACATACACACACATACACAGAGATGCACACACACACACACATATACAGACAGACAGACACACACACGTGCAGACACACAGACACACACTGACACATGCACACAGATAGACAGATGAGCACACACACATGCAGACACACACACACACAGATACACACACACAAACACACACACACACACAGACACACACACACACAAATACACACAGATACATACACACACACACACACACACACACACACACACACACACACACACACACACACACACACACACACACACACACACACACTCCCACACAAATGCGCACACACATATAAACAGACACACACAGATAGATGAGCACACACGCACACACACACACACACACACACACACACACACACACACACACACACAAACAGACACACAAGAGACACACGCAGACACACAGACACACACACACATACAGACACAGACACACACACACACACACACACACACACACACACACACACACACACACACACACACACAGCTATGCAGACACACACACACACACACTCACATACACATTCAGACATGCAGACAGATACACACACATACAGACACACATGTAGACACACATACGCATACACACAGACACACTCCCACACAAATACATACACACATATAAACAGACACACAGACACACAGACAGACACACACACACACACACACACACACACACACACACACACACACACACACACACACACACAGACACATACAAACAGACACACACACATGCAGACACACACACACACTGACACAGACACACACACACACACACACACACACACACACACACACACACACACACACACACACACACACACACACACAGACAGATGAGCACATGCACGAAATGTTGTTAGTGCATATGCTCCACAAGTTGGGTGTGCAATGGATGAGAAAGAAACATTTTGGAGTGAGGTGGATGAAGTGGTGATGACTGTACCCAAGGGCGAGAGACTGGGAATTGGAGCAAATTTCAATGGGCATGTTGGTGAAGGGAACAGAGGTGATGAGGAAGTGATGGGTAGATATGGTGTTAAGCAAAGGAATGCAGAAGGTCAAATGGTAGTGGATTTTGCGAAAAGGATGGACATGGCTGTGTTGAATACGTATTTTAACAAATGGGAGGAGCAGAGGGTGACATATAAGAATGGAGGAAGATGCACACATGTGGATTATATTTTATGTAGAAGGAGATTGGAGACTGTAAATTGGTGGCAGGGGAAAGTGTAGTTAGGCAGCATAGAATGGTGGTTTGTAGGATGACATTGGTGGTCAAGAAGAGGAGGATGAGTGTGAGGGCAGCACCAAGGATCAAATGGTGGAAATTGAAAAAATGGTAATTTTGAGGTGATGTTCAGGGAAGAGTTAAGACAGGCACTGGGTGGCAGTGAAGAGTTACCAAAAAGCTGGGTAACTACAGCAGAGCTAGTAAGAGAGATGGCTAGAAAGGTGCTTGGTGTGACATCTGGAAAGAGGAAGGAGGACAAGGAGACCTGGTGGTAGAATGAAGAAGTACAGGAGAGTATACAGAGAAAGAGGTTGGCGAAGAAGAAGTGGGATTGTCACAGAGATGAAGAAAGGAGACAAGAGTATAAGGAGATGAGGTGCATGGCAAAGAGAGAGGTGGTGAAGGCAATGGATAAGGTGTATGAAGAGTTGTATGAAAGGTTGGACACTAAGGAGGGAGAAAAGGACCTGTACCGATTGGCTAGACAGAGGGACCGAGCTAATAAAGATGTGCAGCAGGTAAGGGTGATAAAGGATAATGAGGGAAGCATACTCACAAGCGAGGAGACTGTGTTGAGGAGATGGAAAGAATACTTTGAGGGGCTGATGAATGAAGAGAATGAGAGGGAGAGAAGGTTGGATGATGTGGAGATAGTGAATCATGAAGTGCAGTGGATAAGCAAGGAGGAAGTAAGGATAGCTATGAAGAGGATGAAGAACGGAAAGGCTGTTGGCCCATATAACATACCTGTGGAAGCATGGAGGTGTTTAGGTGAAATGGCAGTGGAGTTTTTAACTAGATTGTTTAATGAAATCTTGGAAAGTGAGAGGATGCCTGAAGAATGGAGAAAAAGTGTTTTAGTACTGATTTTTAAGAATAATGGTGATGTGCAGAGCTGTAGTAACTACAGAGGTATTAAATTGATCAGTCAAAGCATGAAGTTATGGGAAAGAGTAGTGGAAGCTAGGTTAAGAAGGGACGTGATGATTAGTGATCAGCAGTATGGTTTCATGCTAGGAAAGAGCACTACAGATGTGATGTTTGCTTTGAGAGTGTTGATGGAGAAGTACAAAGAATATCAGAAGGAGTTACATTGTGTCTTTGTGGATTTAGAGAAAGCATATGACAGGGTGCCTAGAGAGGAGTTGTGGTAATGTATGAGGAACTTGGGAGTGTCAGAGAAGTATGTAAGAGTGGTAAAGGATATGTATGAGGGTAGTGTGACAGCGGTGAGGTCTGCAGTGGGAGTGACGGATGCATTGAAGATGGAGGTGGGATTACATCAAGTTTCAGCTCTAAGCCCTTTCTTATTTGTAATGGTGATGGACAGGTCGACAGACGAGATCAGACAGGAGTCCCTGTGGACTATGATGTTTGCACATGACATTGTGATCTGTAGTGAGAGTAGGGAACAGGTGGAGGAGACCCTGGAGAGTTGGAGATATGCTCTAGAGAGAAGAGGAATGAAGGTCAGGATGACTAAGACAGAATATATGTGTGTGAATGAGAGGGAGGATAGAGGAATGGTGAGGATGCAGGGAGTAGAGGTGGCAAAGGTGGATGAGTTTAAATACTTGGGATCAACACTTCAGAGTAATGGTGAGCGTGGAAGAGAGGTGAAGAAGAGAGTACAGGCAGGATGGAGTGAGTGGAGAAGAGTGTCAAGAGTGATTTGTGACAGACGAGTACCAGTAAGAGTGAAAGGGAAGATCTACAAGAGGGTAGTGAGACCAGTTATGTTATATGGGTTGGAGACAGTGGCATTGACAAAAAGGCAGGAATCAGAGCTTGACGTAGCAGAGTTGAAGATGTTAAGATTTGCACTGGGTGTGATGAGGATGGACAGGATTAGGAATAAGTATATTAGAGGGTCAGCCTAGGTTGGAAGGTTTGGAGACAAAGCCAGTGAGGCAAGATTACGTTTGGACATATGCTGAGGAGGCATGCAGAGTATATTGGGAAAAAGATGCTAAGGATGAAGCTGCAGGTAACGGGAAAAGAGGAAGGCCTAAGATAAGGTTTATGGATGTGGTGAGAGAGGTCATGCAAGTGGTTGGTGTGACAGAGCAAGATGCAGAAGACAGGAAGAAATGGAAACAGTTGATCTGCTGTGGTAACCCCTGACGGGAGCAGCCGAAAGAAGAAGAAGAAGACATGCAGACACATACACACATACACACAGACACACACACACACACACACACACACACACACACACACACACACACACACACACACACACACACACACACACACAAAAACAAATACAGAAAAATACAAACATACATAAAAATGTATCACAATTCAGTAGTATGCATTCCCATCTCCATTCCAGATCCATGAACGTTTACTTTAGGAGTAACAAAAAATCCACATTTGACTATCATTGTTTGGGGATTATGTATTTAACATTTGTTAAATGGGACAGAGCCCTTATCCAAGGTTTAAGTATTTAACATTTGTTAAATGGGACAGAGCCCTGATCCAGGTTGACTGATTTCAGGTTAGATCAGGAATGATACAGAAAGTTGATGATATAAACACTAAATAAATATGGTAAAACAAGGGTCTATATTAGAACATCGAAGTATTACTACACCGAATGTTCTAATATTGAACCATTTCACTTGAAACACCACAACATCGAACACTCAGAACAGCAAATGTTTTCCCTGGGAAAAAATTTGCTGTTCCAACAAACGTACACACAACACTAGCACACCAAAATACATAATCCATACACATACACTTCACAAAACTCTACACTAAACCATACATACACTACTAGCTATCCACTTACCTTAACCCAACCCTAACCATAAGGTCCATAACTACTGCACACTCACCTTACCCGCTCCCTAACCCTAAAGTCCTTATTGCACACTCACCTTACCCGCTCCCTAACCCTAAAGTCCCTTTTGCACACTCACCTTACCCGCTCCCTAACCCTAAGGTCCCTATCGCACACTCATCATTTGCACACTTACCTTAACCCGGTCCATAACCTTCGCTTCACAGTCGAGGAAATAGTGAAGCTGCAGAAACAGCTCACTGAATACTTTCGCTAGGAAAGTATTCGATATTCTGCAGCTTCGCTATATTCAGCGTTTGATGCAAAGGGTTCGATATTAGTACATTCGAAGTAGCAATACTTCGATGTATTAATATAAACCCGTAAAACAAGTCCTGCTGACTGTAAAGCTGTGCTCAACCATAAACCAAGTAGTATGAACAAAAATGTTGAACACAGCACTACAGCAAACTAATAAAAAGCAGATGGCAAAGAGAAGTGTAAAATCCAAATGGACTTTTATTCAAACACAGGTGAGCGCTTTCATGATAAAATTGCTTCTTCAGACCATACAAAAAATCAGCAGCATCTCAAATATTTAAAATGCAATCAGTTAAATATCTACCAATAAAAAACATTCAAGTACAATAGCCATAAAAATTTAAAGGCACAGCTTTCTTTTAAGACAGAAACCATAAAAGGCTATTGCCATAAAAACACACATAGCAGTATATTTATTTAAGAAGCTTTCTTTCTTTCAGAACTGGCTTAAGAGGTACTGATTCATTCAAACGTGCACCTCTGTCTGCTGATAGTGTAAGAATCCATCTTAATTCTTTCCCATCTGTGACATTAGTTATATCACCCAACCTAAAACTTTCATAAAATACTTCTACTGCCATAAACGTAAACCAATGGTTAGTGCCTTTCTCTAGGATGTGTTTAGCTAAGGCACTGTAACTATGGCCCTTATTGGCACAATAATAACGGACTCAAATTCATTCCTTAAGTCGCCTATTAGTTTTTCCTATATAAAAATTTGAGCAAGTCACACACTGTGCTAAATAAACTTAAGTTTCTGGTGTCACAAAATAGCTTTAACTTTAAAAACATAATGATTACCATTGTCTGGTTGTATTAATGTTTTGGATACATCAATGTAGTCACAAAAAGTACATTTACCACAGATAGAGGCACCAAAACTAGTTGTTCTAATACTAGATTGCTTTAGTTTACTTGTATTAGGGAAACAAAGCTGTCTTTTCAATTATTTTTTATTTTTATACACAAAATTTAGAGATGCACTAACAAACTCACATAGAATAGGGTCAGAAGATTAAATATGCCAATTTTTTGTAATAATATTTTTATAGCTATGCTGTCAGTAGTAAAAGTGACACGATAAGCTATATTGCTATAACTACTATTATGGACAGTCTTTTTTATGTTTTCTTTACGTGAAAAAAATGGGCGTCCACTACTTTGTCTAACTTGACCCTTTCACATGCTTTACAAACTTCAAAAGGTTTAAAACCGCGTTCTATAAAATCCATACTAGTGGAACACACAGTTGTTTCAAATTCTTGTTCCTGGTCATGGAGCTTGGAAACTGTTAAAATTGACCTCTTACCACATTTTCAAAAATATCCTGTGGTGCTGTGTTCTACATTATTGTTCAAACTAAATAAATATGCTTAACAATGAACTAGCATTACATGTTATAAAATCAATATAGTACATAATTTATAAGCAAAAATATATATATATTCTAAAAACAAATAATAATTACTTAGGAACTATCAGATAGTTCCTCAGATTAGGAACAGTTAGGGTTTATACTTAAATGTTGATGACCCAGTATTTTAGGAGCAAAAACAGATCTCTTTACTGGTGTGAGGCATACTAGTGCTGTTTGAGTAGGAGACAGGGAAGCACAGGGTGCAGGAGGGTATCTGTGACCACCTATAGTTTAGCTATTGCAGGTGAATGGAGCTGAAAATAATGGCTAGCAATAAAGAAAAAACATAGTTAATTTTGTAATATAACATGGACTATGTGTAATAAATAAGAGATGCAATGTTTATTTTAGCAGAACAGTTATTAGGATGAGTGCTGTATAAGGGCAATATTGAGAGGTGAGAGCTTCAACATTCTTGATGTCACAAGGAAATCTAGACATTGATGACAGTGGCTTTTCTCATTCTTCCCAAAATGGAGGTCCATACCTCCAAATAATTAAATGGAGGTCCATACCTCCAAATAATTAAATGGAGGTCCATACCTCCAAATAATTAAATGGAGGTCCATAACTCCAAATAATTAAATGGAGGTCCATAACTCCAAATAATTAAATGGAGGTCCATACCTCCAAATAATTAAATGGAAGTCAAAACCTCCAAATAATTAAATGGAGGTCCATAACTCCAAATTAAATGGAGGTCCATAACTCCAAATAATTAAATGGATGTCCATACCTCCAAATAATTAAATGGAGGTCCATACCTCCAAATAATTAAATGAAGGTCCATACCTCCAAATAATTAAATGGAGGTCCATACCTCCAAATAATTAAATGGAGGTCCATACCTCCAAATAATTAAATGGAGGTCCATACCTCCAAATAATTATAGCCACTACAAGGTTGCACAACCTCAGGATGAATTATAATCTCCCTTCGTACAGATGGAATATTTAAATATACTGTCTGTATGTCTAACTAATGCATGCTTAGGAACCCTTTGTCTTTCATGAGTTGGTATTATTAAAGCTGTGGAAGACTTGTAAAGAACTTACACCAGTCAGAGGTAGCACTATGGGCACAACAGCCATGGCAGGCATAGTTAATATTTATAAGGTACTACACAGTTCTTTTGCTTCCTAGTCAAAACTGCCAATGGTAGGGTCATATTTACCACCTTCCTGACTAAATGTTTCTCAGGAATCATGAAGCTAGACTTTCGTCAAGCTACAGCAAGTCCTCCTTGTATCTTCTGATTTGATATCATACAGTGAACTTAGAATTACATACAGGAAGCAGTTGCTGGATCTTTGTAGCCCTCTGCTCTGCCCCAGTCCAACACTTTTACAAAGGATAACAATTCACGGAGAAGTCAGTACATATGTATCTGTGGTGTAAAAATACAACATTAATTGATTTTTAAGTAAATTAAAAACACTTTCTCCACCCATTTTAATTTGATTTCATATGCCTCTAGCTCAATTCCTTTTAATCTACCATTTCTGTAAAATGTATGTGGTCTTATTTACAAATGTGAAATCACTGCAAAACTGTATACGTACAGTACTTCTCAATTGATTTCAGCTGCATTTTCTGCATATGGAGCACTCATTGTCTGTTACCATTTCACTTAATAGCAGATATTTCATTTTAAAATCACTGTTTGTTTTAACTCTGTGGTTACGTCTACATTCGAATGCCCTTCAGAATTCTTTTTTTCACTTTATTGTTTATTGTTTTAATCATAACATAACAATAATACCAAGCATAGAGTACAAAGAATAGAACAAAGAAGAAAAAAAACATTTTAACATGCCAAAAAAGAGAAAAAATATCAACTATGTAGTGTCAATAGGTTTAAAATACTGGTGTTCTCCTATTGATTGTTGCATACTTTGTATGATTTAGGACCTTGGTGTTAAAAGCATGTATGGTAAAATTGATACATCTTGGGCTTAAGTTTTAGGGGAACAATTAACTTGTAAAATATAAATTGAGATCTAGCTACACTATTTGCACAACGGATGGCACTAGTGGCTAGGCTAAGAGATATTTATAATGTGTTTTTAGTTTCTTTTTTATTTTTTATTCCTTTTACCTAGAGGTGGTCTTCATTGGTTTTTGAAATATATAATTAGAGATAGGTTTTGGTTAGTCCATTAGAATAGTGTTGAACAGATTGCTCCAATAAGTTTGGAAGTATGTCTTTTTATTGGGGTATGACAGGATATGTACTTTATAGCCATTACTTTGAAATTTTTCCAGGAGATTTTGGATTATTTAGCCAGTTTTTTGCAATAAAATATTTGATTAAGACACAGATTGTGCTTAAAATATGTTTGTGCAGCCTGGTGAGAGATGTGGGAGTTATATAAAGGATTGCAATTTTGCAAGAGAAGGTGGTCTTTTCATACCCCATCTTTTCAAGTTTTATTCTACTATAGCACCATAGTTTGTATACTATTTTACAGCTCCAAAAATATGAAGTAAATCTGAATTATCCTGAGTGCAAAAGGGGCAAGTTAGTGTTTTTTTATAACCAAATTTTTTTAGAACAGGGGGAGTGTGATATGCATTATTTATCATGAGCTGTGTATATATTAGATTCTTAAATGGAGTTAACTTTAATGTATTTTGTAAAGTATCGGATTTTTGATCCATATAAATGTTTTTATTTTTGTCTTCCCAGTATTTGGAATATAGGAGTGAAGATTGGAATTTAACTGCTGATATTAGTTTATACACGTTGAAGATCATTTTGGTTTTATAGGACAAAGTCTTGAGAATTAACTGGTTGTTATGATGTTTTATTCCTCAATTTTGTTTTTACAAGTAATTTAAGTTGTCTAAGCATAGTATCACATTTACATGGTGCTCCTGGGTGGGATCTTAGTTTGTCAATGTTTAGATTATTTAGATGGTGTAGCTGCCAGACTATAATATTTTTGATTTGCAGATATTTATTAAGATCTATCATTTTGTTATTGAGTTTTAAATTTGGATGTATGGGTTGCAGAAATTCAAGTGTGTTTTCAAGATTTAGCAATGCTATTAAGTTTTGAAATATAATTATCTTATTTTGAATCGTGGGATGATACCATCAAAATTTTATGAAATTCCTACTCTTACAGTTAATAATTGCACAAGCAAACCTCCTGGAAATAGTGCAGAATCAGGCCATCCACTGACATTTTTATTAATTACCAAATTACTTTTTTTTATTTAGTATGTAAATTGTTGAGCAGAAAACTGTTTCAAAAATATATAAAATCATGTTTTGACCTATGTTAAACACAGTGTGTCTTTTTTATTAGCAGTTATTCATTCTATTCAGTTTTATAGCATTCTAATTCTTAATTTTTAATTCTTTGTCATTGTAATTCTCAGTTAACAATATTCTAAAATCATACTTTAAACAAAGTATTTGAAGATGGCTGACCTATTTTTCTATCTGGCATTGTTTTGTACCTCCTTAAAAGGTATGCATATACGATTTCCAAGGCATATGTTGCCATGGGTTGTTCTGAAAGCCTTGGCTAATGTGTACATAAATCTTTCAGGAAGTCATTTTGTTTGGAGCCATAATGCTATCAATAGCTTATGGTTAAAATCCAGTATTTGGCAAAGTCTGTAATGTGCTGGATAGTAAACTGAAGTAAATTATTTATTTATTGTTTAATTTAGCTATTTATTGACATTTGATTACTGGGAAAGTCCAACTGGGTAGAAGCCCATTTTCAGCAGAGGCCCGAGGAGAAAAGCTTCAAATTATTACAAAACATTTAAGAACAATAATTTTAACATCTTCAAAAATAAAACAAAAGCATCTATAGTTTAAAAAATTATAACAAATTAGACATAATAAAAAACATTGGTTGAGAATCGATACAAGGAATGTGACAATCAAGTTAGTCTAATGCACACAGGAATTGCAATATGAACTGAGGGAAAACAGGCTTATGGTACATTTAGAGATAAAGTCAGAGATGCAAATTACACAGGAATTGCAATATGAATTGAGGGAAAACAGGCTTATGGTACATTTAGAGATAAAGTCACAGATGCAAATTACACAGGAATTGCAATATGAATTGAGGGAAAACAGGCTTATGGTACATTTAGAGATAAAGTCACAGATGCAAATTACACAGGAATTGCAATATGAATTGAGGAAAAACAGGCTTATGGTACATTTAGAGATAACGTCAGGCTTATGGTACATTTAGAGATAACGTCAGGCTTATGGTACATTTAGAGATAACGTCAGAGATGTGAATTAGAAAGCAATAAGGAAGTAAGTGAAGAGGGGACAGAAAGGAAGCATAAAGAATGAAAAGGAACGTGTTTACATTTAAGGATACATGTTATCCTGGCTTTAAACAAGAACAGAGCCAGATTTTAGTTAGGAAGCCTTTCAGAGTGGTTTTCAAAGATGAGAAGGTAGGTATAGACCTGATGTATACAGGTAAGGAGTTCTAGTCCTTAGCAACCTTGTACAAGTGTAGACAATGCCCAGCAGACTTGCTAGGTTTGTAGACAGACAGGAGTTTTTAGTCGCTGGATCACAATGACCAATTGGGAACATAGCTGTGCAGAATGTCTTTTAGTGCTAGGCAGGCAGATGGATGCTGGGTAATTTTGTAGGTGGTACTTTGTGTATATCTTAGTTAATTATTAGTTCTTAGGACTTTAAAAATGTTAAAGAGCAATATTTCACCTGAGTCAGGAATAACAATGTTAGGACATATGGATGTAACGTGATCTCTGCTGTGGTCATCCATCCATCCATCCATCCATCCATCCATCCATCCATCCATCCATCTATCCACAACCCCTTTTCCCATTTTTGCAAGTGGGGTTGAGGTGTGTCTTCAACAGTGATTATAATCTTGGACCAAAGTTCACACCACCAGATATCTAGCCCTTCAACAATGGTAGTAAATGTTTTCCAGTAAGTCAAAGAAATATAAAATTTTAAATGAATTCTATCCTTTGCTGTATTGACAATTTTTACATTTTTATAAGGACTAAAGTTTTGTTTAGGCAACTCTAAGCTTAGAATTGATGTACTTTTCCATTTCTGGAAACATATTTTCTCTTACTAATTTCTTACTTATTTATACTCCACTAATGTGCTTCATGTGCATAATGCAGAGCTAACTGTTGTTACAACTTGTGCCTTACCAGTCTTTTTCATCTCAAAAATAATTCACCATCAGGAAATCAGTTAGAAAGTTACTGTAAGGTTGATTTGATAGAATGCATAATTCCTCAGGATAGAATAGTGCAACATTTCATCAGTGTTTTCTTTAAATAAGTGAACAAATTAATCTTTTGTCAAAAAGGATCTGTGCTTGTTTTGGCTCAAATTTCTTCTACTTTAGAAATTGCATGTCATGCAATAATATCAATATGCTTGTCTTTCACTTTGATTAGGCTGCAATTTTGTGCTCATAACAAATTAGATGTCTGGGAATAAAATAATCTGAGGTTTTCTTTCATTTCTTATACTTATCAAACAAACATACTTGTAACTTTGTCCTATTTCTCTGTCCATGGAGACAGTTTAACTTAAGATTGTTATAAATATTAACTAGTGGCTTGAGATGTGTTACAAGACTGAAATTGTGTCATCATAGGTACAGATGCAGAGGGTTGGGAGGGTGACCTAATGGTTAAGGTGTTTGCCTTACAAACACAATGTACAGGGTTTGAGTCTCACAAGGGATAATTGGATAGGCTTAAAATGGCTTGCAAGGGCAGTTAGCTTAGTACTAACCTATAAACCTGTGATGGAAATGTGTGTGTACTAAGGACATTGCCTTTCAGTCTAAGAAAAACACTTCTGAATATCATTAAGGGATCCACTTGTATATCGTACAGGCTAGTAATAATCACTGTATTTCTGTAACAGAAACACACCTAATCCTGACAAGTTTGTATCAACTAGGAATTGAGGTCACTTGCTAGGCTCAATGTAGAGGACTTTCTAGTGGTATTCCGATTTTGTCCATATCCACAATATTCATTTTCTAGTTACACTTCTGGCTACCTAAGTGGTCGTAGAAAACTTCTGTATAAATCATTCACTGGAGTTTTCCATGCCCATTAAACTTCAATTAACAGTAGGATCTTTTGCTGGTGCATTTTAAAGTACATCAACATCATTTGGATTTAGAAACATATTATCGTTAAAAATATGAATCAATATAGTTCTTGTTTGCTCTTATTAAACTTGAATTTGTCTCTGTTTAGTATTAGGCTATTTCATTTTATTTTATCATATATTAAAAATTGTAAAACCTCCTTTAAATTGGAGTAATGCTACAATTTTGACTTGTGAAATTCAATTATATCTTCACTAAAGTTCTGATATTAAGTATCCACTCCAAAATGTGAGTTTTCTGATATTTCTTCAGCTAAATTTATACTAAAATCAATAATTTGTATTTTCTTAGACTCAAACTGCATGGTAAGAGTTGCGATGTTCCTAATTTCAGAGTGAAGTTTTAATTGATGGTATTTTTATCTTAATCTTGGGGATAATTCACTGGAAACATTGTCATCGCTCATGTCTAAGATTATTTTATCTACAACAGATGATTGGTATCAAAGGTGTTTTCTGTGAAAATGACTGTAACTGCCTAGGTTTCTTCATTTTGTTTTGTCTTTAATGGTATGATTGCTGGACTCAGGATACTGGTACACATACTCTTTCTGTGATGTCTTCCTCTTCAAGTTATCCAGGGTCTTTTTCCACTTGACTTATTAGTTATAAGAATACACTGTTGTGTCACTGACACATGCTTTGCAGAACTGTTAATTTATAATTTGATTTCAAAATTTCAGCTTGCCCTTACCCATGTTTGTGTATACTTCTTCGAGCTTGTCAGCAGCTGAATGATGACCTGAATTATTTGTTAATAGGTAATAAATTAATAAATACTTTGATTGGGTATATTTTCTCAGATATTATGCAGCTTAATAATGATCTCAAAGTTCCCTTAAATACATGAAGTGCAGCTTTAATAGTTTTGATATGTGCTGTCATGAATATTATAAAAATGCCTTAACTGATAATATTTCCTAGCTGTTATATTTTTTAGAAATGAGTGTAGTTATAGACTTAAGAAAACACTTTAAATATGTATCCACCTGCTGTACCTGTGTCTAAATACAAGCACAGGGTTGTTTTAATGTATGTTCTCATTTTTCACTTATTACTTTACAAACAGAGTTTGCTGGATTCAGGCTGCTTATGTTTTTTTTTTTTTTGTTGAAGTACATTCCCTTTCAATTTGATGAAGACAATATTTACTCTGGTTGTAATTCAGTAGGTTTCTGGTGAATTTTCTTGTTTGTCTGGCTAACCCCTATACCATTTATCAAAGTGGTTCTCTTTCTCACATGTCACATATCATTAGCCTTCTGCAAGATGATTATACTTGTTTTGGAAACTTTTCTCACAGTTACTGAATCCAAAAGTGATTGGTGACTTTTGTCATTGCGTATTTGTTGATGTTTATCCTTTCTGGGTTCACCGATATACTATACATTTGACGATGCATTAACTTCACATTTTCGACTTTGCGCAATTCGATCTCCAAGCATTGCTGATATGTCTAAAGATCTCTCACAAACAAATATGTATAAGTATTAGAAATGGATTTCTGAATGTCCTTCTTGAAAGTTTTGGTGATAAAAATCTTTGTATTGTCTATGTTCTGATTCCACTAGCTATGTTGGTGAATCCACAGTTTTGTGGCTAATATTCACAATCTGGTATGTTATACACTTAATATTTTTATTTTCTCGTATAGATATTTTTTATGGCATTAAATATCTCAAACTCTTTTGTCAAAATATGTTTCTATTTTGACTTTCCAATGCTGATAGATATCTGACTCTTCATTTAGTATACGATACACGTCATTTATCATTTTTCCTGCCATATATGACATCATGGCGTTTGATCTTGAGTCACCAGTTATAGTTTTATTTATTTTGTTTATTTTCACATTTGTTGACTGGGTTAGTCTGACTGGGCAATAGCCCTTTTTCAGCAGAGGCCCAAGGAGAAAAGCTCTACATTTATAGATAGACAGATGCACACATAAAATTATTTGTGAATTTGCATAGGAGGTGACATTTGGTGAGTTGTGGAGGAAGGAGTTCCATTTTACCAATGGATTTTTTTTAACACAGAGAGTCACCCAGTTAAGTTTGACATTTTTTTGAAGTAGCCTGTTTGATGAGCGCAGACTATTTAGATTTGAGCATGGGGGTGATTAAGTGCACAGCGAGGAATGGGTGTGTCAGGTTTGAGAATTTTGAAAGCTAATATTAGTTGGTTCTGCTGGAGTAGTAGATTTGCTAATTCAGCCCAGCCAAGGTTTAGGTTAATACAGTGAGTTGTTTTGTAAGGCATGAGTAGCGGGAGGCATATAAGAGGGAGGAGAGGAGATGTGACGCTATGTATCTTTCGAGTCCTGGGAGTCAGAAAAGGATTTTATTCTATATAGGGGTATTAACTGTTTTAATAGTTTAATTGTTGTGTTGGTCAAATCTAAGTTTATTGTCAATGGTAACCTAGTAACTACTTGGAGTTAGTCCGGGGATAATAGTCCTCCGTTTTGGATTGGATTTGAAAGTATAGGGAAGGTTTTGGGTAGGATGGAAGAGTAATAGTAATTTTTTTTTTTTTTTTAGTTGTGGATGGCCTGACCAACCTTCAACAACAGCAACCAGTCTTCAGTCAGAGTCTAGTAGTTTAGGGATAGTAGTTGTTGATTCTGATTGGATTTGTCTGAGTAATGTATATCCTGTCATCCAAGATTGTGGAGGGATTGTGGGATGATGAAAATAATGAAAATCAGAAAAGAAAGAGGTCCCAGTATGAGTCCCCTGACCCCCCCTGAATTAGGTAAGAGGGAGAGGACAGAGTGTTGTACAGCTTTTGCTGTACATGAAATTGGCCAGATTTTTATTATGTATGAAACCAATTGTTTATTTTTTATCTAGAGTGAAGTTTTGTGTTTGGTGGTGGTTGAGTTTAAAGGCCTCAGACAGAGGCAGAAAGACAGATATTTAAAGTTTGCATTTTGATGTTTTTGTTTGTCTGTTATGGTTGCAGAATGAGAGGAGGGGAGGGTGTTTGGGCCTGAAACCATGTTGTGAGCTAGTTAAAAGATTGCCTGGGTTAGGTAGTGTACAAGTTTTTGTGTATACATTTTTCCATGATTTTAGCGTGTGGTGAATATGGCTGTTATTGGCCCCTATAGACAGATCAGTGGATTGCCCCCTTGTGTGAGAGGGATTACATAGGAGATTTTCCATATTGAGGGGATAGTAGATTCAGTTAGTTTATGGTTAATTAATGGAGATGTGGGGCTATAACTCTACATAGCTTTTGTAGGATATTCAGCTGGTCTGGTAGAGGTCTGCAGCATGGCAGTTTTAGTTTAGTTTCTTCTTAGGTAGGGATCAATAAAGGGTGGTGGAAACTGGTTGGGGGGGAAGGACAGCACAGACTTCAGAATCAAACTTGGGGATTGGTGGGGGGGGTTGTTGTTGTTTGAAAGAAATGATAGATAACATTGAAAAGGAAAGTGTTGCCTAAATGGGGCCACTTTTTTCATCAGCTTTTATCATTTTAGATCTGCTGGAGTTGAGTGGTGGTCTTCCTGGATGGAGAAGGTTTTTGTTTACCGTGTTGACTTTGGAGTTTGTGTTGGTAGTTATCTTGGAGTGTTGGGTAATAAATTTTTTTTTTGTCAAAATGGATTTTTTGTCTCATTTCTAAGTTGAAGGAAGTAAATCCCATCAAGGGAGCTCCCGGCACGCCATTTGCTTTTTGCTTTGTTCTTTTTAATTTTTTTAATTTTGGATTTTTTGCTGATTTTTTGATTTGGCTTTTGATTTGGCCGGGGCATCGGAATTGGAATTTGTTAGATTTAGAGTTTTAAGTTTTGTTGCCGTATTGTTTAAGTACTATTAGGTATTTAAGAGGAGAGGTTGTAGATGAGAGAGAGTGTTAGTTAAAGTTAGATTGATCTTTTCTAAATTGTGACTGTGGTTTATGATGTTTTTTTACTCTCTTAGGTGATGCTTTGTTTTCTTTTATATTGGTGATGAGAGATGACAACTGATGATCACTTGGGAGGGTCCCAGACCTGTAAGCATGTTTGTTGATTGTTTATGAGTTTCCAGTTGGAGTCTTTCTTACTTTCTTTTCTGATTACCATGGGGGTGGGGTTGTGGGGAGGATATAATCTGTGAGAAACCATGGAGATTTATGTGGGTGGGGTTGGACTCTCCAGTTATGATTGATATCTAATTAAAATACTTAACTCATAATAAAACAGAGCATAAAAGTGGTTGCATATAGTTACATACAAAAGCTAGACAAGAAAAACACACTGATTGTGAGCTATAACTTTTATAAATGGCAAAATGTTTTAAGTAAATTTTATAATTTGTAGTTTAAAGCAGGAATTGTATAGAGGAAGGTAACATAAAGAGAGGATGAGTTTGGAGGTAGAAGCAGGATATAGCTGCAGTGTGATATTTGGGTATGTCTGACTGTTTTAATATAATTGTGTTATCTCAGCATCTACCTGCACTAGTTTGGAGCTGGTAATCTTTGTTCACTCCACTGTCCACATCAAAATACAGTCAGAGTTGATTGTTACAAAAACATTTTCATTACAGTGTACATAAAGACTCTAGAAATGGGGAGAATGAAGAAAGAAGAGACAGCAAAAAGCTGACAGATGCTGAGGAATGAGAAAAGACACTGCTTGAGAAAGGAGGCCATAAAAAATAAAAAGGAAGTGTAATAAAATACTACAAAGGAGGTGTAAAGATGGAAGGAAGGAATTAGACAGAAAAGTTTTAGCAGGAAGACGTAGAATGCATTTGACTAAAGGGAATAGAACACTAGAAAAATAGAAAGGGTCCTACTGGGGGGAATTTATTGAGAAGAAGGTTAGACTGGTGGTTCTTAACAGATATGGAGATGAGCCCAAAACTGACACTAGTTATTGTAGTTCAGAGCGGAGTTCAACAAGTAGTGGGAGCACCACTCCAAGTGGTTCAGATAAAGACAAATGCCTTAACAGAGGCCTATGTTCCCATAGAAGGGTGTATATCGACACACATCTTTCTGACTTGGGTGAATATTACCTGATGCATTCGTGTATAGACCCATCCTGACTCTTCTCATCTGTAAGGTAGACCAACAAGTCATCGTGGAGCTTCTCTAACAGGACACAGGTAATATCCCTACTGTTTACCAAACACATGTGGGATTTGCTCAGGATACATTGTGTCTATTACATCTGTTCAGTGTCCTCAACTAGGTCACCAAGGTCATGCATGATAACATTATCATCCTGCATAACTGGACCTGGCCAAGGCCCGTACCTCAGGGCTCTCTGCTAGGCCTTATATCTACAGTCCAGTGATTGGGTCCATACCTCAGGGCTCTGTGTTAGGCCCTATATCTAGAGTCCAGTGATTGGGTCCATACCTCAGGGTTCTGTGCTAGGCCCTATATCTAGAGTCCAGTGATTGGTTCCATACCTCAGGGTTCTGTGCTAGGCCCTATATCTAGAGTCCAATGATCAGGTCTGTACCTCGGGGCTGTATGCTAGGCCCTATGTCTAGAGTTCAGTAATCAGGTCCATACCTCAGGGCTCTGTGCTAGGCCCTATATCTGGAGTCCAGCGATCAGGTCTATACCTCAGGGCTCTGTGCTAGGCCCTTTTCTGTTCATTATTTAAGTCTCAGATGTCAAAAATAACTTACACATCCTTTGTCCAACCACCTTTGTGGGGGACTGCAGACTGTGGACGATCATTGAATCCAAGTGTGGTATCGGTATAATACAGAAAGAATCAACACACACAAAGGATTGCTGCCATAGCCATGGAGACACGGTAGAGCAATAAAAATCACGAGGGAATTAGTTACGTAATAAAAGAAAATACACAAGCTAATTATAATACAGACAGCACACCCCTATGAGCAGACCAACTGGTACGGGACCTGGTACTCAGGTAGATGTTGTGTGGAATGTCCACCAGCATGTGCCCACAGTGGTGACTACTCCCTTCTATGTAACACAACTCCTGAGTATGTGCGGGACATCCACATCAAAGGGCATTATAGTTCCATTGTTCTCATCCCTCATCACACCAATAACTGAGTACAATGCACTCTTTTTATGTACCTCACAACACCCAGGGATGAGTTACCTGTGTGCACCACATTTGCCATAGTGAGCTCCCACACATTTTATCAGGCATACCTAAATATTCTTTTTGTTGCTTTGTGTTTCATGTTGTGAAACCCCCATCAAGGTGTCATACAAGATGCATGTGTGATATGTGTTCCTGTGAGGCACACAGTAAATACATAGCTGATTGACAACATTTATGGCATGGGTTACATTCATAACAGTGTTGATTGTGCCATATATATGGCATGTACACCTGTCAACTAGCCAGGACTGTTCCTAATTTCAAATGCAGGTACAACAGTGTCCCTTCTAATACCTCCAGCAGATATAAAATTATGTGGACAGTGTGCTTGATTCCCCTCATAGATAAATCATGACTGTTGTACAAGTGTGATCTTGCAGAACCAGCTATGATCACTAACAATCACATGTTATTTTATTTTTATTTATTTTAGTTTACATTTGTTGACTGGGAATGTCTGACTGAGGTGAAGCCCTTTTTCAGCAGAGGCTCAGGGAGAAAAGTTCCAAACTAATACAGAACAAAATTAAGTTAAGATAATACCAGTAATATAACATTTCATGGTAACATAAGATGACATACAGTAAGTCTAAAATAATTAGTTAAAAAAAACAAGCAGCAGTACAGAAACACCCTGCCCAAAGTCTTAAGATGTATTTACAGAGAAAAGAAGGAAAAAAAAGCGTAGAGTTGGCTTGGAGGGAAGAAGGAGAGAGTAGGCCGAAGGTAGTGTAGCATGGAATAAACTCCCTCTCGAAATCACACCTCTCACCCATTATTTGAAGCTGTGAGAGGAGGAGGAGGAGGTGAGAGTAAGGAGGAAGAGCTGTAAGTTAGTTCGATGAGTATATTCAGGGAGGGTGAGAACAGTGGCAGATCCATTGCCCTTTAAGGTACTCTTTTGTGGTTAGTTTAAATTGTTTGGGATGGGTGAGAGTTCTGATTTTGAGAGGGAGTTTATTCCATGCTATGGAGGGGTAGTAGCTATATATGTTACACACTGATTTAGACTTGGGTTTGTAAATATTTAATAGATCTTGAAATGAGCTGCAGAGGTTCCTAATAGGGGGATAGTGGGAGATGAGAGAATGTAGAGCTGGACAAAAGGCTGGCTGATATAGGATAGAGTGTATTGTTTGCCACTGTGAGAGGAGGAGGAGTAGGTGAGGTAGTTCAAGCCAGTTTAAGTGTTTCAGAGAGAGACAGTCGTGAGATGTGTAGGTTTCTTGAGCAGTAAATCTAGCTATTTTGCAGTATGCTCTCTCAAGCTTGGTAAGGAGAGTGGAATTTATATTAGTGAGAATTTGTGAGCAATATGTTAAGCGGGAGAGGAGATAAGCATGAGTGGAGTGAGAGAAATTCTAGCTTCATGGGTGAGAAATTGTTTCTGTATAAAAGTCCTAGTTTGAGATGAGTTTTCCTGATATAATTATTTATATGAAGGTCGAATTTTAGTTGATCATCAATGGTAACACCTAGGAGTTTTGTGCTGGATTCAAGTTCTATAGGGGTATTGTTGAGTGACTTTATGGAAAAGGAGGGTTTGATATGGTTAACTGTTTTAAGATGAAAGAGTAGTAATTTCATTTTTTTTGGGTTGAGGATGAGTTGATTATTGGAGAGCCATGTTTCCACTGAGTTTAAGGAAGACTGGGCAACAGTACTCACTGTAAGCACTAAATAAGCGACAAATTACTACAGCACTCAACTTTCCTCACTTGCCTAGAGGAAAACAGGTTTTAGTACTTAATAAATAAGCACCAATCCAGGCATGTCTAAGGGTCAGCTCCCAGTGTTTTTTCCTGTCTACCTGATGAATCTGGGCATCTTGGGGAAATGCAGCAATTCCCTCATGTACACAGACAAACCTCTCCTCCTACCAACCAACACTACAACCTGTGAGAGATGCACTTATATAGCCAAACTGGAAGCAAAGCTCTCTTCACCCAAGACTGGACTATACAGTCAAGAGGAGGGGGTAAACACTTGCACCACACCAAACTCATCACATAGTCCCTCAAAACCTACACCATCAAAACACACACATAAAAACACAAAACACACACCTACATTTGCAGAGGCTCTCAATAAAAATCTTCCCAAGCAACAGGGACCTCCAAAGCAGAAACACAAGCAACTTCCACCCCCAACCCAACCCAAATGACACACAGCCCACAAACTCTGTGTGCCACTCAACCACAGCCCATGAAGCATAACAACGTACCCAACACTCTAGTCATAGGTGACTCTATAGTCAGGTACACTGATGTTTCACTCATCAGGCTAAACAAGGAGAAAGTTACTGTCAGCTGCCTGTTGGGTGCCAGGATCCGCCACATAATGCATTCACTCAGGTCACTCCACAACAAGCACAAATATGACTCTGTCATTGTTCATGTTGGTATGAATGACCTGAGATGTACCTCCCTGGACTACACGAAAAGAGACATGAAGGAGCTGTTCCATCTTATAGCCCGGTCAGGTATGACACTAGCCCTGAGTAGCATCCTGCCATCACCCAGAATGATACCACAGTACAAGGACAAAATGATTGACTTCAACAACTGGCTAAGCTACTGGTGTCATTCTAAAGGGATCCAATATCTGTCTGCCTGGGATAACATGATCGACAGACTGCGATGCTTTGCCAGAGATGGCCTGCACCTGCCACCCTTGGGATTCTGGATACTGGCTAAGGCTCTTGCCAACCCTATGGTGTTTTTTTTAGGCAAGATTCAAATGACAAACTCAAGACCATAATAGGTACAAGCAAAATCTGAGGCTAATGCTACTCAATGCTAGATGTCTAAACCTCAAAATGCACTCACTCGAGGCACTCCTTAAAATGGAAAACATTGATATGTGTGCAGTGACAGAGACCTTGTTCAAGGCTCCAGAGAGCACCCCTGCATTACCAGGCTGTGCAGTGACAGAGACCTGGCTCAAGGCTCCAGAGAGCACCCCTGCATTACCAGGCTATAATTCATACCACACCTTTCAGACACCTAACCTGGACTGAAACACTAAAGGTGGAGGCATGTCCATATTCATTAAGGATATCCACACCTTCAGGCTAGTTGCTTGGCATAATGCATCCAAGATTATCCAAGTGCAACTAACAGTGGGCATGACCACAATCCAAATTGTAGCTTGCTACAGATCCCCCACCATGCCCCAGGATTCCAACACCTCATTTCTTGACACACTGGAAAATATTAGGGTATAACCTAACACCCTAATAATGGGCAATTTCAACTACCACACCATTAACTGGGAATACTATTCATGTACCAACTCTTTTGCTCAACGTTTTCTGGAATTCATAAATTTCAGCACCTTGGATCAACTTATCCACACCCCCACCTGGGGCGGCAATATCCTAGACCTGGTCATTACCAACATGGGCAACCGGTGTTTCACACCAGAGGTCAATTCTTCGCAGGTCAAATCCGACACAAGCTAATCACCCTAGACATCATCCCAGCCCTTATTAGGGAAATTACCGTCAAAAGTTTCTCCAAAGCCAACTTCATGCTTCTTAAGACAGAACTGGCAAACTTCACGACGCCCATGCAGACAGACAATAGAGGTACGACTGTTGAATCCTACACAAATGCACTTTATAAGCACTTACATGAGTGCATGGATCATGCAATTCCGAACAGAACCAAGATGCTATCCTCCAAAAAAAGGAAGCCAATCTGGTGATCTTCTGCCATAAACAAACTCTACAACAGAAGAAAGAAACTGTTGCAAAAAAATAGTAAAAGCCCATGATTGGAGGAACAGCCTCAGTAAAAAGCTGAGATCCCTCATAAAATCCTCCAAAGCTAGTTATGAAAACAAAATCACCACTGATTCTAAAGACAAACACAAAGCATTCTATAACTATGTCAAGAATCTCAATGGCAACACTCAGATCTGCTCTGAGTTACAGCACAATGGCACTAAATATACAGAACCAACTGATATTGCCAACATCCTGGCAGATAGGTTCAGTGCTAACTTTACCCCTCTATGACCCCCTAAAGGGCCCATCTCTATACCGGAAGAATGCAAAGTTCCTGTAATCATGGCTGCACAGGTAAAAAACACACTCTCCAAAGCCAAGAACACAGAATCCATGGGACCTGACAACATCCCAGGCTGCATTCTACATGAACTACAGAATGAACTGGCACCCCACCTAACTACCATGTTCAATCATAGCCTCACCTCAGGCTTTGTGCCCACTGAATGGTGCACAGTGATGATTATCCCATCCAATAAGAGGGAGCCACTACAGACCCCAGGAACTACTGCCCCATAAGCCTGATGAGCCTGATCTGCAAGGCTATGGAACATATCGTCATGGAACTTATAAACAATGACATTGGTCATCTCCAAACTCTGGACCCCACCTAGTTTGGGTTTGTAAAAGGCAGATCATGTCTCCTAAACCTGATAGACTTCTTTGAAGTGGTCACCAAAGCTGTAGATGAGAGTAAGGTGGTTCACACAGGCTATCTAGATCTCGTCAAGGCTTTCAACACCCAATCCCCCACTCTGGAATTATAGATAAGCTCAGTAAACTAGGTATAAATCCCTATGTCACAAGATGGGTTGCCAACTGGCTCACTGACAGAACCCACACTGTGAAAGTAGCAGACTCCAAATCCGACTTCAGACCAGTGACAAGTAGAGTACCACAGGGTTCAGTCCTGGGCCCTCTCCTGTTTGGTATCTACTTCTCAGAAGTACAGGCAAACACAGAAGGTATTTGGCTAGCAAAGTTCACAGATGACTACAAACTAGGAGCCATAATCGAAATTCCTAACGATGTGGACATCCTACAAAAGGACTTCACTGAGACAGATGCCTAGTGTCAAAGCCATGGCCTCAAGCTCAATGCCAAAAAGTGCATTGTCATCCCTTTTGGTAAAAACTCTGTACCCATGAACTACCACATAGGCGGTAGTCTATGTAACACCAAACGTGTGATAAGAGACCTTGGGACACAGGTGGACAATAGTCTCTCCTTTGATAATCACATCACCACAGTAGTCAGGAAATCCTTCTACATGGCACACCTCATCACAAAAGGTCATTGTTCCCCTCTACTCATCACTCATTAGATCCATTATAGAGTACAACTCCCCTTTTTGTATGTACCTCACAAGACATCTACAACAACTAGAAGCACCACAGAAATATCTCACAAAGAGGATTACCAGCCTCAAACGGATACCATACCCAGACCGTCTCAAAAAACTTCAGCTTTACTCCCTCACATATCACCTACTCAGAGGCGATCTCTGCCAAACATACAAAGCTATGTCAAACCCAGAGCTGCTGGACATGCTCCACTTAAAGAAATCCCAATCCCACCAAGCTACATGCTCTAGGGACCTAAACAATAAATCCCAATCCAACCAAGCTACATGGTCTAGGGACCTAAACCTTGTCACCACAATAAACAGAACATGCTGGAGGGATAGATTCCTATCTCAGAGACTTCCCATACTCTGGAACAAACTACCTATCTATATCAAACAAAGCTCCTCATTAGCACTCTTCAAAAAAATCTTGATGATTGGATGGGAGATAGGAAATTCACACAGGGGATCCCTTCTGTGGCTCTGCTCAATAGGGGCACAGGAAAATAATTTTCTTGGGTGGCAAAAGCCAGGGTACCTTTTTGGCTAGACTTATATAGGCCTTAGGGCCAAACGCCTATTACCTACCTATGAACAGATAAGAGTTCAGAGGGAGAATTGGCTATAGTTATGAGTGTAGAGTCATCAGTGTATTTGACTATAGAAGAATGTGGACAGGAGGAATGGAGTAAGTTAGTGAAGATATTGAAAAGAAGTGGTCCAAGAATGGATTCTTGAGGGACACCCATTTTTACTGGATGGGAAGTAGATAGAGCAGAGTGCTATCTCACTGTTTGCAGTCTGTCTGTGAGATAGCTGGAGACAAATAGAGGTTAGACAGTTTGTTCAGTAGCAGAGAGTGGGAAACAGTGTCAAAAGCCTGCGAGAGATCAAGGAATAGACAGGAGATATGTTTCCGATCATCTCTGGTTAAAGAAATTGTGTTGAAGAAGGACAGAAGAGCAGTAGTGGTGCTATGTGTAGGTCGGAAACCATGCTGTGTAGGAGTGAGTAGGTTTCTCGGCAAGAGTTGTTGCATAAATTGTGCATGTATACACGTCTCTAAGACTTTAGAGAGAGAGAGAGAGGAGAGGATACAAATAGATCCGAAATTAGACATTTCTAATGAGTTACCTCCTTTATGAATAGGGAGGGTGTAGAATTGTTTCCGGATAGATGGGACTTTAGATTCAGAGATGGAGCGATTAATAATGATGGAAACGGGCAGAGCAAGAGAGTGGACAGCTATCTGGAGAAAGTATGATGGGATATTGTCAGCCGATACAGGGCATGGTTTAGCCTAGAGAGCAGGGTTTTGATATAGGTAGTGAGAACAGGTTTGAGGGAGAAAGTGTTTAGAGAGTTAGAAGTTGAAAAGGTTTAGATATGGATTCTACAAAGTAGGTGTTAAAGGTTTTGGCAGTTTCCTCTGGTGATTTGTCAGGGCATGGTTTGGTGAGGTAGGGTTACCAGGATGTAGTGGTTGGTTTATTGCATTTCAGATTTTTTTTGGATCAGATTTTAGAGTTGATGGGGGGTTGTTGTAAAATTCACTTTTGTCTTTATTGATGAGTTTTTTGCCTGATTTCTTTGTTTTTTATATCTTTCTAGGTCAGAATGGATTTTTGATTGTAACCAAGGTTTCCAGGCTTTCATGAGGGTCCATGTAGTTTTTGATAGCCAGGGGGATATATTAGCTTTTATCCATTTTATGGAGTGGAGCTAGTGAGTTTAAGATGTCGAGGAAGGTTGAGTTGAAGGCTAGGACAGCTTCATCTAGTGGGAGCTGAGTAAGGAAATTCCAGTTTACTCTAGAGATGAGGGTTTTAAATGTATCTGGGCTGAAGTTGGAGAGATTGCGGCAGGTGATGTATCTGTGAGGTTTAGACGGTTAGTATACATGACCACTTTTGTGGGTGAATGGTCACTCAGGGAATCAGGGAGTGTTTCAGGATTGTGATATTTAGAGGAATTTGAAACAAGTATTCAATCTATGAGGGTACAGGGGAATGAAAGTTATTCAAATGAGTTGGTCTTGAGATTAGCTGAGTAAATCCATATAGATTTATATGATGTGGGGAGCAGGCGTTATAGACAATTAATATTTATGTCCCCAAGGAGGATATTTTCATTAGGGATGTTCTATGATAAATAGGAGAGAATGTTTTCCAGTAGGGAAATATTTTCACCTGAATTGGATTAAGGATGGTATTATTCTGATATTATCCATGACTGTGCATACTTCTGTCTACTGTTGTCCATCAGCCTGTTACTATGTGTCCCCCTTGGTTGAGACCTCTGCTGACATTACATTCATATTCAGGCCTTGCTGCTGTGTGTCCATGATAGGTTGAGACCTCTGCTGACATTACATTCATATTCAGGCAACTCATTTTGCACAGCTTCACAATGTTCGCCTACTCTCTGTTGTATATACTGTCTTTAATATATGTCCGCACCAATTTTCATGTCAAGATGCTTATATCGCACAGAATGCTCTCCACTGATATGTCACCTTGTGTGACAGTCACATAATGTACAATAACTTTGCAGTACATACTGTACCATGTAGATATATGATTAGTGTTTATGCTACAACTGTCTTCATTGACATGCTCACATCTGCGGTACATTACCATGTTTCACCTGTACTCTTCCCCTGTGCTCATTCTTACAATTCATCTGTGTGTCCCTTTTCAATGCACACACTACCCTGAATGTTTATTTATAATGCAGTCTATGTACTCTTGCTGATCATTTACAAAACTTTTATTCAGTACACCTGAAACATGTTTCCAAACTGTTCTGCACTATATACACTTTCATGTAATGTGTTGAAACTGTTTATGCTGCTTTATATTACAACCACACACTGTGGCTTTCCACACAATCACACAGACCTAGTTTGTCTGTAGGTAAACAGGTGTACATGCCTGCAGGTGTTCATGTTGCTTTACAAGGTTCCTGGCCAGCAACACTATTGCTGCCTATGAAACCACTCTTGTTTACGTTTAAATGTGGTGCACATCATATATATGTAATTAGCACTGTTGCTCACCGTGCAAATATGTAAACTCCATGTAGGTTTCACGCTAAGCCTACATGGAGTTTTTTGAATCACCAAGAGTATTTCTGAAACAGCTTCCCTGTATGTTTTTTTTTTACTTTTTTGGTATAATTTAGGAAAATTCATTTTTAACTTGTTCACAACATGATAAATTCAAAAAGCCATGTTGTTACTATCATTTGACAATGTAACAATATATAAACAAGGGTCAACATTGTCAACAAGTACATATTTTATGAGTGCATATTTGGTAGAGTTCTTTAGCTATTCTCTTTTAATGAAAATAATAATATTTAAGTGTAGTAAATACAAAATATGAATAAGTAAACATTTTTGAGTGGTACCAAACATGTAATAATGTACTTTTCTGTCAGCTGTTGTTGGTAAAATGGGGACTTCCGCCAGCATACTCACATTCACTATAATGAATCTATTGAAATACTAAATCATACTGACATATGGAAAGATGAAAGTGTAGTTTATCACCACAGAAGAGATTACTAACAAAATGCTCATTGCTGACCCTGAATCCGAATAGAATCTGCAATTACAGTGTCTGACAGTTGTGCTGTGCTCACGTCATCTTATATAATGCATAGACTGGTGACACTGAAGAAAGCATACCATACATTTTTGTCACCAAGGTGAGCTACATGAGAAGGTCCTCAGCATTACTCAAATTCAGAGATAACAGCATTTTCAGACAGACAAAATTCTAACCAGATAAGATGCTAAGCACTAAGAACGCACACATCCTTCAAGCGTGAATTAATGTCAGCTGACAGAGACGGCATGTGTCTGATTGTGGGGTGCAGATAGAAGCAGAAAGCATGCAAGTAGCGCTGATCTTGAAATGTAACGAGCTAAGAAACTCTGCCGAAAAGAATCATATACTATAACGGCTGAGTGGGACTGCTACAATATATTGCAAGAAGAAACATCATGCAGTTGTACAACCATTCATTAGGCAAAATCCTTATTCAGGAAAAAAACTGCTATCACAATTCAATATTTTTCCACTTCATTTAGATATCACAGAAGGATAACACATTTCTCTTAGACTCATTGAAACATGCTGTCATCATTATGATGCAATCTTTCATGCTGATGAAATCAGAGACACTATAGTCATTCCTGTCTATCATCCTGACATGGACATTTCTTGGCCTTTCTGCATGCTGCTTTGAAAATCTCGGATGACCTGTTGATACATCTTGGTCATAGATACCTCAATACTAGTCAAGATAATGCTACTAATTGTCACCCAGATTCTTTCTACATCTTTTTGAATTATCTGTTTGAAGGACAGGAGCTGGTAGCAGAGAATTTTGATGATGATGATGACAAAATGCTTAGTACAGCTCACGATATGTCATATGGCGTGAGTGATGGAATGAAGTGAACACTGAGACACATTACTCTGGGCACCACTGAATATCAGGAAACACACTTTAAACAACTTGTGTAGCCCCATTACAAGGCAGGCCTTGCACTGATGTTGCACCTACTCGACAAACTGTGAACATTACAAAACCAGAAATGGATTTTTTTCATATCTTCAAATTTCTCAAAAAGCAAGTTTGCACACTACAGTACAGATAATAGTCAGAATACAGAAACAATTTCAAGTGCACAAGTGAACCCAAAAACGGCAGACTGCTCCAGTTCTTCAAATCTCTTTATTCACAATGGGATGAGCACTTTCGCAGGTTATACTGCTTCATCAGATACAAACAAGAATAAAAAATACTGCATTAAATACTCTAATAAACAAATCACAT
Source organism: Protopterus annectens (assembly GCF_019279795.1). Taxonomy (NCBI): domain Eukaryota; kingdom Metazoa; phylum Chordata; order Ceratodontiformes; family Protopteridae; genus Protopterus; species Protopterus annectens. Next base: position 77,131,913 of record NC_056749.1, on the reverse strand, counting down.
GCTGCATTTCACTTAACACTAAAAGGGACATAGTCCTAACAATACATAGCATTATGCACACTAACTAAAAACATATAAAATTAATGAAAACAATATATCTAATATGACTATAAACTCCTTTTAAAACAGTAACTACACAAATACTCTATACTAAGTACTGCTACTTTATCTGCGTAGGAGCCTACTCTTTAGGTTTAATGGGCACCCTGTCATTCAACCCATGCCCATAGTCACTTCTGAGACTGATTATCCATCTGGCTTCCAGTTGTTCAGTAGTGTTTCTAATATCACCACATCTGGCACTCTCAAACACTCTACCATTAGCTATAAATAAAAACATGTGTATCAAATCTGTCTCCAAGATACGTTTAGAAAGAGCACTATTTTGGCTGCCTTTACTAATATGATAGGCATGTTCTTTTATGCGATCCCACAGGGCTCTATCTGTTTTCCCAACATAAAATTTAGCACACACTGTGCAGGAAGCTAAATAAATGATGTGTTCTGAACTACAGGTTGCATATATATTAAGTATACATTCTTTCTTTTGATCAGGATGTAAAAACATGTTGTTATTATTTATATACTTGCAAGCAGCACATTCGCCACAGGGAAATGTTCTCTTATCTATTCTCTCAATTCTATGTGGTTTAGGGTAGCAAAGATGGTTCTTAAGGGATATCATCTTTTTATATATAAACCTTGGTTTGGTATCTAAAATTCCCATAAGACTTTCATCACTTGCATAAAACATGGGTATTCTTAACTTCATGTCTTTCCCAGAATCTTATGGCACTACTGTCTCATTTAACAATTTCTTTATCCTGATAGACTCTCTGTGAATGATTTTCTCAAGTTATTAGTTTGATGTTGGTAATCACTTTTAAGTGCGCTTAACCCAGACATCCTAAACGCTTGACTGCGGATTACATTCTTAAAAACTTTAGGTGGGTACATATGTCCCCTATGAAGAAGATGGTTACAATAGCACGGTTTTCTCAACACATTTGTATAAATACCGTCACCATTCTTTGCTATGTTCACATCTAGAATATGTATACTTGTATTAGATGTTTCAGAAGTAAACCGTAAAAATGTTTCTTTAACTAGTACAGATTCCGCATTATTATTTACTGTTGCTTGAGAGTCAAACAGTTCATCTTCAGAGTCATTGTCAGCAAAATAAAGAAAAAGAGTTTGTTTAACCCAGTTCTAGACAGCACCCTGTTTACTTTCCTTAATATACTGCAATAACGTGAATACAGACAAATGGTTTAATTTGTCACATAAGGAGTCTCTTACACTCAGATCCTTTTCCACTGACAAGTCATTAAGAATAACATGAGCTGACAAAGGTACAGGGGTAGTACTAATGGAACAAGCTGAATACGTACCAAGAATACAGATTTAACAGGTAATGAACACTACAAAATGGTTTCTATTGAGTATGTTGAGCAACAGTTTGATAAAATTGATTCATTACTGCAATCTCAAAACATACTCAAAACAACTCTCACTTTGACATCACAGCAAAAGACAACCACCACTATATACCCAACTGAACACACCAAATTGCTAGGAGTAGAAATAGACAATAAACTAAAATTTGACATTCACATATCCATGACCGTAAAAAAAGTCCACAAAAAACTAGGAGTGTTATACAGAAATAAGCAACTTCTCACCAAAGCAGCAAATATTTCAATAGCAAATTCCCACCTTATCTCCACCCTACTTTATGCCTCTCCAATATATTCCAACCTAAGGCAATGCGATCTAAACAAGCTAGAGACCTGCTACAACAAAATTGCCAAATTCGCCACAGGGTCATCCTACCATAGTCACCACTGTCTCTCACTTGCTGAACTGGGCTGGCTTGAACTCCCTCACCTCCTTCAATGATATCAACTATCACTCGCCCACAAACTAGTAAACCATCCACTAAATGTCCCATCCCTCCAGAATCTACTCCAACCCTATTGCACCACCAGATCACTAAGATCCAGCCAAAAAATCACTTGCAGATCGCTAAAGCCAATAACTCTGCTGGTGAAGCACTATTCTCTTGCACCATAGCCAAATTATGGAACTCTCTCCCACCCACAATTACCTCCATACCATCATGCACCCACTTCAAAACTTTACTAAAAGCGCACCTAAGAACATGCTGGCTATGCCCTTGCAACTCCCACTCTTAATATCACCCAGCCCATCCAACCACTACCTTTCTTTCCACTGCGCTAACTACCTTGATTATAGCAAGCTCAGATGCTCATAAGCCTAATACTTATTATACAGCAGGAACTTCTTATTGTAACATTTGTTAATGTCTGTTATGTACTTCACAGATAAAGATTCTAGTTGTCTACTGATGTACTGTGTTCTTCATCTGTAAATATGTTGTAAGTAATTGCTATGTTAAATTGTTAATCGCTATGTAATCCAATGTAACTACTGTCTGTTTATTTTAACTGTGGAGCTTTTCTCCCTGGGCCTCTGCTGAAAATGGACTTACATCCAGTCGGATACTTCCGGTCAACAAATGTAAATAAATAAAATAAATAAAAATAAATAAAAATCTCTGGAGAATGACGAATTCATCACATTAGAGGAATTACAATACTTACAGGTATTTAGTCCAAGTTTGGGAAAATGTTTTGGCATCCCCATGATTCATAAAAATGCTCAACACCCCCCATTCAGAATCATTATTTCAAATAAACGTACAAAAACTGAATGTATTTCAGAATACATTGACAGTGTGTTCAACCCCATAGTGCAAAAAACACAGTTTTATATTCGAGATTCTTGGGGCTTTTTAAATGAGATATTTAAAGTGAAATTAGATGTGAATAACTGCTGTTTTGCTACACTAATTGTTGTGTCCTTGTATACTAATATTCCACATCAGGAAGGGTTGCAAAATGTGAAAAAATACCTTAGAAATTATGCAAATTTTGGACATACCAGGATTATGACTAAGTGTTTTAATAGAAATGGTATTGTGTATTAATGTGTATCAGCAAATTAAAAGGTTAGCCATGGGCTAAAAAACGGCTCTGTCCTACGACAAGCTTGTACCTGCTGCCTGGGAAATAGACACTCTTGTTCATTTACCGGGGTTCCAGCACAACCGCTTATACCACCATTGTATTGATGACATCTTTTTTGCATGGGTGGGCCCTGCCCAAGATGTGGAAGACGTTTTACTAGCCATGAGTGACAGTATTAGGTTTTTGAAATTTGATAAATCAGGTTCTGGTAATGCTGTTTCCTTTCTTGATACTTGTATTTCTACTGATGCCACCAGCAGGAGTATAGTCTCTAACATTTTCAAAAAGGAAACCTATTGTAACAACTGTTTAGATTTTACCAGCCAACACCCCTTTTAGATGAAAAGAAATGTGTTAACGGGTCAATTCCTTAGACTCTGCAGACTGGTTAGCATGGATACTACTTTTAATGCTGAGATGCACTTGTTGTGTAATCTGTTTTTGCAAAAACAATCCCTAAGACCCCCAAGGATCTTGTGTATAGTGTGGCTTATGACGTGGCTAGAGACAGACACAGTAAATTTCAGCCCATTCTTCACTGTGGTTTTACACCTAAACAAAATAAGACTAGTGCTTTTCCAGGCAGGACACTGAGTTTCCAGATAAATATTTGCAGGGAGATGAAAAGTATCAGAAATGTCATCTCTCACAACTGGAACATTGTTACTAGTTCACAGAATTTACTTGTTAGGGGATTCTCCATTGTTTGCATATAAAAACATTAAAACAATTAGAAATTCACTTGAGAACAGAGATTCTACACTGGTGTTAAATTCTGTTGGAAACATTACTGACCCACATGGCATGTTCGAGTGTGGCAAATGCGTTTGTTGCAAGTTTATTTTCAAAGGGAACTGCTACACTTTTAAACACAATGACTTTAAAGTTATGTTTGCCCATCATTTTGACTGTTCATCCACTAATTTGGTTTGTAATTCTTGTCATTTTTTCTATGTAGGAAAGACTTGCAGGAAGCTGTCAGACAGAATAAATGAACATTGTGGGGCTATCAGAAGTTCTGACTTTCGAAATGTGCTAGATAGGCATTCGCTAACTTGTAATAATTTTGAAAAATTTCTATTTTTAGTATTAGAGCAATTTGAACTGTTTTTTGGAGACTACGCTACTCTTCTGGAGGTTAGGGAACTCAGATGGCAACTTTTGCTGAGAGCAGATTCAGCTCCTGGTTTGAAGGATAATATCAATTTAAAATGTGCTTTGAAATAGTATACATGACTTCACATGACTCGCTTTTCAATAGTTTGCTTTATACTGTACATGGCTTTTCAGGTCACTTCATTACCTTATAATGATAGGTGCATATTTTAAGAAGGATAGGGTTATTTCATTGGCTTTTACTATTTTACTGCTTTATTGCCATATGACAACATGGAGTGTATATTTACTGATTTTCTTTGTACTTTCTTATTTCTGAAGAAGTTTGTACATATTAAAAGAATGAAAGTGCACTCAATTACTGGTTCTGCTGTTGTTGTTGTTTTTTCCTATAGCTGTAGAAGTTTTTTGCCAGTGTAAAGTTCTTTCTTCATTTTGCAGCTTGTATGTTTTATTTGTATATATATATATATATATATATATATATATATATATATATATATATATATATATATATATATATATATATATATATATATATATATATATATATATATATATATATATGTGTGTGTGTGTGACAAAAGGAGGTACTACTAGCATAGCTAGCTGGAATTTTGTAAATGATTATATGTCAATTGTGAATATCAAACTAATTTATACAAGATGCTTGTGTTACAAATGTATTAGAACTGTATGTCTTGTGTATATCAATCTGGCTTGTACAGAAGTTTGTGTTGAAAAGGTATTTGTAAAGTGCTTGTGCTTAAAATGTAACCACAGTGTGCCCTACTGGAAGAAAAAAGAAATGTATATACACTACTGTAACTGTTTACACGTGTATGTTTTGACAGAGAAATTGGAGGGTTAACCTCAGTCCAGCAAACTTTAGAAAAATATCTGAAATTAAATTACTTTATAGGCTAGGCCATAAAGATATTTCCATGCTGCTAGAGACACAAAGTCTGTATTAGGAAGCTTTCTGTATTGTCTTTGGGGTGAACTAATTGTTAGTCTGGAAGCATGCAGGAATACAATTGTTTTATTTTATTTATTTAACATTTGTTGACCGGGAAAGTCCGACTAGGTTCCACAGAGCCTGTTTTCAGTGGAGGCCTGGAGGAAACCCACATGAACACAGGGAGAACATGCAAACTCCACACAGAAGGTACCCCAGCCGATAATCAAATCGGAGAACCTTTTGCTGTGAGGCGACAACGTTAACCGCTGCACCACTGCACCACCCTTTGACTTTATGACTACACTTTATGACTTCCAGCACCTGCCAAAGATCTGAGCAAAAGCCCTTGTCTGGGTATTTTTACAGGTAGATGCTAATTACTACCAGCTGCCAGCAATGGGGGGTTGCATAAGAACTAGAAGCCAGATGACCAAAGATAATGTCATTCTGGAAGCTATCCCAGCAGTAATATTTTAGATATTATTTTGAGAAGTCTCTCAGTGAGGCAGAGCATTCTGTATTCCGTCTTGGATCTGACAACAAGAAGAAACATTCACCACATCATCTGCCTTGCTCTAATGAAGTAAGTTTCTAGAAACAGTATAATTCTTTTAGATTCAGTCAGGGGTATTGTGAAGCTTAGTTTAGATATTTTTCTTTATTTGTTTGAGCCTGTCCTGCAATGTTGTTTTATTTCCTGTGATTACGATGTCACTGTGAATATATACTGAATATTTTCTTGTTCTTTATTATTATTAAATATAATTAAATCTTTCATTGTGGCACGTCTGTGTAGAGATATTTACGTTTTGAGAGTATTTGCATATTTATTTGTGACACTGTGTGGGCCATTCCAATCAGCCTTGCTCTTGGTCAAACTACCATTTATATTAGTATTAATATTACACAGTAAAAGTGGACACCCTTTGTTAATGGCCCTAAAGTAGCTGCTAAGGAGTGACTGGTGGCTGTGGTAACTACCTTAGAGTATGAGCAGAAAGGGGTATAGCTAGTAAACCTGTGCCAACCTTTCCCAGGTGTGTGTGTGTGTGTGTGTGTGTGTGTGTGTGTGTGTGTGTGTGTGTGTTAGCTACTCGGGCAAGGACACAAACCACTGGCTAAACAGAGAGGGTGCTGGAGATCTTGGCTTGGTCACTCAGCTGAGAGCTTAACTCCATAGCTGTGCCAGTGGGGAGTCTTACTGGGGATCTGGACAGAGGGAGAAACCAGCCCCAGACTAAGTGTTGTCTTTGGATGCTCTTAAGGGAAATTGCACTTGATGCAGTGTGTACCTGTTATCCTCTCAGTGAATGTCCCCCACTGTTGCCAGTGGTGAGGATTGAGGCTCCTTGATTACTGGTTGGCAGTGGTGCATCATCACATATTAATTGGTGGCAGTAGTGGGATCACCACATCACATATTGTGATTCAGTGGTATTGATATTGAACTTCTGTAGCCTGTAAACAGTGGTCACTAAAGAAGGTGTTTGTATTCTCATGCAGCCACACAGTAGACATTCAGAGTTTCGTATCACAATAGTTTTATTTATTTTTTGTTAGCTTAGTTAGTCAGGGAGAGCAGGCCAGGATGTCAGCAGAGGAGTATGGCAAGCTGACAAGGAGCCAGTTGGCTATGTGCCAAGCCAAAGGACTAGTGCATGCCAACCTGACTAAAGTGGAAATGATTGCAGCCTTAGTCACAGCTGCATCACAGACCAGCAACCAGGAGGACAACCAGACTGGTCTCAGGGATGTACAGTTCTCAGAAAATGGACAGTTCAACTTTTCTTCAGAAGACTTAGAAATCCATCTGGAGTTAAAAGACTTGAACTAGAGGCCAAACATTTGGAACTAGAATCAGCAGAGAGACTGTGGCAGGAAAAACAAATGGAATTAAAATCAGCAGAGACTGAGACATTTGGAAGCTGAAGCACCAACAGCTTCATCCACCACAAACGAGCTAAGTTGAAGTTGAATACATTTTAATCCAGCAAAAGCAATGGCCAGCTGTATTAAAAACATTATTTATTGTGGAAAAAATAAAAATACTAAGCACTTTCATCTAGATAGTACTGAACTTCATCAGAGTAATGAATGCATCCACAACAGCAATTTATATAGCCCCTAAAACTTCACCCTCATAAACTACTAATTAAAAACAATAATTGAATTGGGGGGAAATTGGGGGGAAATTTTCTTAAAAAAGTAAGTGAAGACACACAGAAAAAAAATACCCAATAAAATATAAAACACTAGATGTTGAACCAATGCATTTTGAAATACTAATACTTCATATAATTCTAATCCATCATTGGTCTTTTTTATTTTACCATCACAATTGTTGGGTTTAAAAATGTATTCCTCATCTACTTAGCTTGTTGGTGGTGGCTGAAGCTGCTGCTGCTTGTCTTCAGTACAAGTGTTTGAGGAGTACTGGACATAATACTGAAAATAACCAGTCAGCAGTATCATCTGTGTTCCTAGACTTATCTAACGTGTTTGACACTGTATCAGACCAACATGTATTCACTCAGCTTAATCCTCCCTTATCTGGTTCTTTAGTTATTTATCAGGAAGGTAACAGCAGTCAAATGACAACAGGACCTCTCTTCCTGTCTTCCAGTTACCATAAATGTCCCTCAGGACTCTGTGCTAGGACCATGTTTCATCAATATTTTTCTAAATAAGCTTTACACTGCCAGAAACCAAGCAAATATAGTACAATGTGTAAATTATTCAGCTTTAATATATACAGAACCCACAATATACAGACTCCAAGAAATCACTGAAATTTCTTTCTCCTTCTGTCTAAACCTGGCTGAAAAATTCAGACTTGCTCCTTAATCCCAATAAAACAAAACTGATGTTTTTCAGCCTGAAAATTATCTCAACCAAAAACTAAAATTGATATAGTACCACATTCTAAATTACTGGGCATTATAATGGATTACAGTCTTAAGTTTGATCAATATATTCTTCAAACAGTTAACAAGACCAACCAGAAAATTGGCTCTCTTTATAGGGTAAACAGTTCATAGGTTCATAGGTTAGTACTAGGCTAACTGTCCTTTTGGGCCATTTGAAGCCTAGCCAGTTACCCCATGTGAGAATCAAACCTTGCACCTTGTGTCTTTAAGGTAAACACCCTAACCACTATGTCATCCTCCCACCCTGTACCTTACAAATGTGTGCAGCAAGCATAAGGTAAGGTGATTGTCAGTCAGTAAAGGAAAATGTATGATATGGGTTATCAAGGAATTGTATCTCATCTCTTAGGTTGGATAATGCTTATACTAAATAAACAAAGGTAAAAGGATCATTATGCAGACAAACTGCTTCTGTTCTCCTGAACTAGCCAGTATTCTAGTTGTAGCACTCAAAACTGTTTCTCTTCCCTTAAACTAGCCAGTCTTCTAGTTTTAGCACTCAAAACTGTTTGCTTGTGCTCAGCACTTGTCCAAGTCTCGCTGCAAGCACTAAATAATCAACAAATTACTGCAGCACTCAACTTTCCTCACTAATCTAGAGGAAAGCAGGTCCCAGGACTTATATTAATAAGCACTAACCAGGCATGTCCAAGGGTCAGCTCCTGGTGTTTTCTCCTGTCCACCTGATGAATCTGGGCATCTTGGGTCAATGTAGCAATTGCCTCATGTACACTGACAACCCTCTCCTCCTACCACCCAACACTACAATCTGTGAGAGATTTACTTATATAGCCAAACTGGAAGCCTTCTCTCCAGCCAAGACTGGACCAGACAGTCAAGAGTAGAAGGTTAATACCACACCGCACTCAACACATAGTCCACCAAAACCTGCACCTCCCAAACCCACACATAGTAACACAAAACACACACCTACATTCATGGAGGTTCTCCATAAAAATCTGCCCAAAACAACAGAGACCTCCAAAGCTGAAATGCAAGCAACCACCCCCCCAACATTACCCAAACAACACATAGCCCACAAAATCAGTGTGTGACTCAAAGTTAGCCCATAAGGCAAAACAATGTACCCAACAGACTAGTCATAGGTGACTCTACAGTCAGGCACACTGACGTCCCTCTCACCAGGTTAAACAAGGAGAAAGTTACTGTCAGCTGCCTGTTGGGTGCCAGGATCCACCATATAATGCATGCACTTGGGTCACTCAACAACAAGTACAAGTATGACTCTGTCATTGTCCATGTTAGAGTGAGTGACCTGAGGCGTACCTCCCTGGACTACATGAAAAGAGACATGGAGGAGCTCTCTGACCAAGTGGCCCAGGCAGGTATAACACTTGCCCTGAGTAGCATCCTGCCATCGGCCAGAAAGATAGCATAGTACAAGGACAAAATGATTGACTTCAACAATTGGCTAAGCTTCTGGTGTCTATCAAAGGGGATCCAGTATCTGTCTGCCTGGGATGATATGATCGACAGGCCACGATGCTTTGCCAGCGATGGTCTGCACATTTCGCCACTGGAATTCCAGATACTGGATAAAACTCTTGCCACCCCCATAGTGCCTTTTTTAGGCTCAGACATCAAACACACCACCATAGTAGACATAACAAAGTGAAATCTAAGGGTAAAGTGAAATCTAAGGGTAATGCTACTCAATGCTAGAAGTCTAAACCTCAAAATGCACACACTCTTGGCTCTCCTTAAGATGGAGAACATTGACATCTGTGCAGTGACAGAGACCTGGTTTAATGCTCCAGAGAACACCCCTGCATTATCATGCTACAATTCTTACCACACCTTTCAGCCACCTAACCTGGACCGAAATACTAAAGGATGAGGGGTGTCCATATTCATAAAGGATATCCACATCTCCAGGCTAGTCGCTCAGCATAATGCCTCCAAAATTATCCAAGTACAATTAACACTGGACAAGACTGCAATTCAGGTTGTTGCGTGTTACAGATCCCCCACCATGCCCCAGGATGCCCACTTCATGTTTCTCGATATACTGGATAATATTAAGATGCAGCCCAATGCCCTAATTTTTCAACTGGGAAAACTACTCATGTACTAACTCATTTGCCCAATGTTTTCTGGAATTCATCAGTTCCAATGCCCTGGACCAGCTTGTCCATACCCCTACCAGGGCTAGCAACACCCTGGAACTGGTCATTACCTATATGGGTAACAGATGCTCCACACCAGAGGTCAACTCCTCGCTGGTCAGGTCCAACTATAAGCTAATCACCCTAGACATCCATGTCCCCCCATTAAGGAAACCACTGTAAAAAATGTCTCCAAAGCCAACTTCATGCTTCTTAAGTCAGAAGTGGCAAACTTCATTACACCCACACAGATGGAAAATATTAGCATGACTGCTGAATCATATACAAATGCACTGTATAAGCACCTACATGAGAGCATGGACCGTTCCATCCCCAACTGAACCAAGATTCTATCCTTCATAAAAAGGAAGCCTATCTGGTGGTCCCCTGCCATAAATAAGCTCTACAACAGAAGGAAGAAACTGTTACAGAAAAGAGCAAAATCCCATGATTGCAGGAACTTCCTGGTCAGCCTCAGCAAGAAGCTGAGATCCGTCATAAAATCCTCCAAAGCTAGTTTAGAAAATAAAATCACCTTGGATTCTAAATACAACCACAAAACCTTCTTCAGCTATGTCAAAAATCTCAGTAGCAACACTCAGATCTGCTCTGAACTAAAGCACAACAGCACTACATTTACCAAACAAACTGATATTGCCAACATCCTGGCAGACAGATTCAGTGCTAACTTCAACCCCCCCCTCACCCCCCCAAAGGACCTATCCCCATACCGGATGATTACAAAGCCAAATCACGGCTGCACAGGTAAAGACCGCACTCCCCAAAGCCAAGAACACAGCATCCTTGGGACCAGATAGCATCCCAGGCTGCATTCTGCTCGAATTACAGAATGAACTGGCACCCCGCCTAAGTACCATGTTTAATCATAGCCTCACTTCTGGCTTTGTGCCTAAGGAATGGCGTACAGTGATGGTTATCCAACTCCACAAGGGGGGTGCCACCACAGACCCTGGGAATTACCGCCCCATTAGCCTGACGAGCCTGGTCTGCAAGGCCATGGAATGCATCATCCTAGAGCTTATAAACAAAGGCATAGGTAACCTCCAAACTCTGGACCCCACTTAGTTTGGGTTTGTAAAAGGTAGATCATGCCTGCCAAACCCGATTGACTTCTTCGAAGCAGTCACTAGAGCCATAAATGAGGGTAAGGTAGTGCACACAGCCTATCTTGACTTCACCAAGGCTTTAGACACAATCCACCACTCTGGTATTATAGATAAACTCACTGGACTTGGCATAAATCCCTATGTCACAAGATGGGTGGCCAACTGGCTCACTGACAGAACCCACACAGTGAAAGTAGCCAACTCCAAATCTGACTTCAGACCAGTGACAAGCGGAGTACCACAGAGTTCGGTCCTGGGGCCTCTCCTGTTCAGTGAAGTCCAGGCCAATACAGCTAATTTCGGGCTAATGAAATTCACAGATGACTGCAAACAAGGAGCCATAATAGATTCACCTAAGGATGTGGACATTCTACAAAGAGGCCTCACTGAGACTGATGCTTGGTGCCAAATTCATGGCCTAAAACTCAATGCCAAGAAGTGCATTGTCATCCTCTTTGGGAAAAATACCATACCCATGAACTTCCACATAAATGGTAGCCTACTAAACACCGAAAATGTGATAAGATACCTTGGGACACAGATGGACAGTAGCCTCACCTTGATAATCACGTTGCCACAGTAGTCAGGAAATCCTTCTATGTAGCACACCATCACATAGGGGTTTTCCTCCAGAAAAAGAGAGGTCATCATTCCTCTCTACTCATCCCTTATTAGACCCATCATAGAGTACAATGCCCCATTTGGCATGTAGCTTGCAAGACATCTGCAACAACTGGAAAGGCCACAGAAATACCTCACTAAGAGGATTACTGGCCTCAAACAGATGCCATATGCCGACCATCTCAAAAACTCCAGCTCTACTCCATCACATATCACCTACTCTGAGATGACCTCTGCCTAACGTATAAAGCCATGTCTAACCCAGACCTGTTGGACATGCTACACTTAAAGAAATCTCAATCTCTCTGTGCCACATGCTCCAGGGACCTAAACCTTGTCACCACAATAAACCGAACATGCTGAAGAGATAGATTCCTGTCCCAGAGACTTCCCCTGCTCTGGAATAGGCTGCCTATTCATGTCAAGGAGTGCTCCTCATTAGCCCTCTTTAAGAGAAATCTTGGCAACTGGATGGGAAATAGGAAATTCACCCTGAGAATCACTGCTGTGGCTCTGCTCGACAAGAGCACAGGAAAATGGTTTTCTTGGGCAGTGGAAGCCAGTGAACCTCGTTGGCTAGGCTTGTATAGGCCCTAGGGCCGATAACCTAGTACTTACTTATGAACCTATGAAATGTAATACATAAAAAGACATTAAAACATACAATACATGCCCCTTTCATTGTTCAGATTAAGCAGGTTACTTCTTCAGTATCTGTTTGATAACCCATTTTAAATTAAATTATCTCAAGACGCATTAAAGCTTTCATCTTCGTAACTCAGTTACTCATTAAGGAAAAGCATTTCAGGTTCTTAACATTGTATCTGTTTAAATAACTCTGATTACACCATGGTGTCAAGGGGAAGGGGTACTTGGCTAAAGGAATGATTTTAATGCATCTTTTGCTCTTAACAGAACCACCCTCTGTAACCACTCCTTTGCTCCAAACAACCTGATTACATATAAATAAGGAACGTTTTGATGCTTCTCATTGTACTCAGCTAGGATCGCTTGTTTGTGTTTCAGTAAAGGATGTTCTATTTGTAACTCAGCTGTAGACTACCTACTATTTTCTATTTGATTATTTTGTAGCACCTATTTTACAGTTATAGTTTACAGTTCAACTTTTATTAAGTGAACTAAGTGCATAACAATTTCGGAAGTGAACATCACACCCTCCACACTGCGAGGTTTCTTCTTGGTTTAAATAAGTATTTACTAGATTTGTTTAAACATGTCCTTCCCACTTATCCATTTGGAACTTTCATTTTCTCTGTGTAGACCTCACTGACTTGTTTTGGCACAGGTGTTTTAACTCACAGAGTTTTCCTGCCTTTGTTATGCACTCTCCTGAATGCAGATATTTTTTATATGTCTAAATAGTTACGTATTTTATTTTATTTATGACTGTTACCATGCTGATTATTCTAATAGCATTTCACTGCTGTTTTGTTATTATTGTGTTTTTCACTTACATATTTTTCATTTTGATAACAGTACTTAGGAAATATGCACTTAAGTAAATTTGAGCTTGAAATATATTGCATTTTAAATTTCAGATGTCTGACCTTGTTCACAGAGAAAATGTTTTATGATATTACTGTGCAGCATTAGATTTATAGATATAAGTAACAACCTGCTCTACAAAATTGACTAATATGTGACACTTATGACTCTTAAAGAATCGGATTGAGTGCTGACACCCTGAAAAAAAAAGACCAAAACAGCAGGACGAGAGTGAGCATCAATCATTGTTCTTCTGTTATAAACTTGTGTTTTGCAGGGGAAATCCACCTGCATCCTCCTCCAAACATATATACCAACTCTGATATCATCATACCTCAGAAAAATAGGAATATTCCAAAATATGACAATCTCGGCCTTGGTATATGCGAGTCGGATTTTTTCAGCCATTTAGTTTCCATATCTCACAAAGCAGGAACTGACATTTCAAATGGCTACTGGTAAATCTATCTGGAAAAAAAAAGTGCTGTTAGAGAGTCCTTACATTCTGAGTCACAGAAAAATATTTATGTCCGCGGAATTACTAGAAGTATTAAGGCTAGTAAATGAACTGCATAGAGATGTGTAATGCCGCAGTGAATGCCAATTACTTTCTTTTCTCAAAGCCTAGTGTAAAAAACATTTCACAGAATGCCACCTCAGTGTAACTGATAATAGTAGGCACCTGGGGCCTGTAAAATCTATTAAAATGTGAAATGTAAAGATCAAAACACAATGTAAAACTAAGCAGCTTGCAGAATTTGCTTGGAGGAAACATATTAGCACTTTGATGCCATATGTCAGCAACACAGCAAAATACAGTTTATCCAAGGGGGGGGGGGTTGCAGTCCAGAGTATTTTTAGAAATCATCTACCCAAATAAAATCTCTGGATGATACTTGAAAAGCCATGCATTTCTTTTATATTGCATGTCCTCTCTGTACCTGATAACCACTAAGCCACCTATCGGTAGTTTGATCTAATTTTTCCCCAGTACAGGGCATCCCCAACATGGTGGGAAAAAAAAAACAACCAGATAGGCCATCATAGAGGCAGCCATGGAGATGGTTTGTACCCTCACTTGCATCTTCTGATGCTTTTAATGATAATGCAGTGAATTTTGATGTGGACACTTGTGTCACCATGAGGGCTACCTATGCTCTCCTGATGTATTTTCCTGTTTTACATATAATCAGATGAAACCAACTGTCATCATCATCCTCTTTCTGGTAAACCCAATGCCACAATCCTTCTTATACCCTTTTTTATTCGCCAGCTTCTACTGGTTGGAGGTAGAAGCTTTGACCAACGATACCCCTCCTTCCCAGGATGTGCAAGTTGGTCAACCACTCACTGCCATCTTCTTCTCTCCCGTCTCCTTCAGCAGCAAAGTCACTACTTGAATGCGGGTCACTGGGTCACAGTCACACCCTTATCCTGGGTCACAGTCATGCCATTATCCCAATGCAGCATGAAAACAAGCCTAATAGTTGTGAATTGTTTAATTAATAACCATGGTAACCATTTGTTACTTGTTAATGTGAGTCCATGAATGCACAGACTGAATGATGCAAGATGCAGACTTAATGTATATTAGGTCTGAGATTGCCATTTCTTGGAACATTCCCTTCCTATCTCTGTGAGGTATGGAAATCTTGGAGATGGTATATTAAATGTTTTGGGGGTGGGAGGAGTTTTACCCCCACATTATGGAATGCAGAGAGTTATTCCCTTTCAAAAAGCAAGTTCAGTTGAGAACAGTGGGGTTCGACATATGTTATTCTGCTGTATTTTTACACTTTTTTTTGTAATACCAGGACCTGCACATTTGAACCTCAGAATTACAATAGGGAACCTGTTATAGCACATTTATTGAAGAATGCCAAGAGTCAACGTATAGTTACAGTGAATGATGGGATGTCCTTCTTAAGGTCTGGTGCTATACAGTGATGTCAGTCATGGTGGCATGGTACATCTCAGTGTAGTGATATGGTGCATTCCAGTCCAGTCATGGTTATATGGTAAATCAACTCCATTCATGAAAATAAGGTACATCCCTGTCCAGTCAGGGTGGTATGGTACATTCCATTTCAGTCACTGTGATATGGCATATCTCACTGCAGTCATGGTGATATGGTACATTCCACTGTAGTCAAGGTAATATGGTACATGTAAGATCAGAAAGGGTAATATGGTACATTCAAGTCTAGTCCAGTTAGAGTGATATTATATATTCTGAGCTAGTAACCACACCTGGAACACACATAAATTCCAAAAACTCAGGGTGGAAAGTCCAGAACCACAATACTTAAAAGTAAAAAGGCTTTATTTAAAAAAAAAGATAATCACTTTCATCCTAAACATAAACAGACTTCTTTAGAGAGAGTAACAATGACAAAGTGTCACAATTTAAAATTTCATAAAAGCCAATCACCCTATATGAGTAACCAAAAAAACAAACTTCAATAAACTAACAACAGAAAAATATATTCAATTTGACTGGATGAATTGTTTGTATTAATGTTATTTTTAATGGCAGACTGTAATTCTGATGAAGTCTTCATGTTTGTCAGATGAAAGCGCTCAGTCTGTGGTTCTATTAATTTAAAATTTGTTGAAGTGTGTTGAAGTTCATTGTGGAATGTCCATTCCACATTTTGTTTTTTATTTTTATCCTGTATGAGTGTTTAACCCCTGTCCACTCAAACTCCTGCAACAATATTTACTTTTCTTTTAGCAAATAAAATATCCTACAACTTAAACATTGTGTATATATATATATATATATATATATATATATATATATATATATATATATATATATATATATAGATAAAATAAGTATACAAAACATTAACAACTTTGTATAAAATGCTGACTCAAAAAACATGCTAAAAACTTAATAATGAAGTTGATTGCTATCTTCATAAATCAGTATACCCTAAGCTCAAACACATCGGATATAGATATAAAATGATTCATACCAGGTGACGCATTAGCTTTCAATGTCAGCTGCCAAACTAACTCCTTATACTCCAGCTGCATTTCACTGTTACCACCTCTTTCATCATAGGGTGCTCTATCAGTACTGAATAATACAACACCTAAAGAAGTTTTTTTGGGGAGTTCGCATTTGAGGAGACTGGAGAGGATAGCCAGTCAGTGCGCCTCCTATTATTACCCTCAGAGGAATTAAAATCACAGAAAGAACCAAGGCAATGGTCATGGAAGAGGCATGAGAGGAATTACAATCACAGAAAGAATCATGGGAATGGTCATGGCAGAGGCAGCAGGAGATAACCAAAGACACAGGTTACGTTATCGAATCAGTGTCAGGTAACTAAGTGGGTAAGGAATTTAAGGTATGTAACTTTCTGTTATTATACCAGTGGGTGCTTTTCTGCTATTTAAAAAGGCTTCACTTTTGAATCATGTTCGAGATTAAATTTGGTGAGTGCACTTATTCAGCTCAGCCTATTTGCAAGAACATTGAACTTGACTTTATATTCTTTTTTTCTAATATTTGGAATTGTCATCTAACGCCATTTAAAAGGTAAAGCAATTTTGTTCCTCCACCACATCCTGTTGTCCTAGTTTTTGAGAACCTTTGTGAAGACCAGTTTAGGTGGTTACACACATGAAAATCTTGTATCCAGGATAACGTATCATGGCAAGAGAGGCAAGTCCTAGACTGTTTGACTGGGAACAGAGATATAAGAGCGATGAAACTGGCAACAGGGTGCAGTAGTCCATTGTGGAGCAGACTGACTATTAACTTAAGATGGCTTCCCTTTTGTCTGATGTAGCTACTTACGTGAGGGCTTCCAAAAATAAAGTTAATATAGGCCAGAGCATGATCCTTCTTTGTATTTTTCTGAATCAGCATTTTATACAAAGTTTTTAATGTTTCATATGCTTATTATAAATGAAATGTTTGGATATAATGGATGAGTAAGCAGGAACACACTGAAAGAGATGAAATGGGTGATGGCTCTGTCTCAAAACCTGTTTTACTTCCATCACATCAACCTCGTCCCACCAAGCATTATTGTTATTAAAATCAGATACTGTTAGCTACCCAATTTCTCTAGCAGTTACATCTGAAGAGTATGTAAAGAACACAACAGAAGGAGTGGTGTGAAAGAAATACAGAACCTGGGAAGAGGACATTGGTGTGCAAAGGGACAGCAGTACCAGCATGTTTGCAAAGGAACTACTTCTGTCTTAATATAAGAAACAGATCCACACAGAGTAAATGCTCCCAGCAAGCAGCTATAAATAACAATACCAATAATGAAAATCACTAGGAGCAAAGCAGAGGAAGGCTGGGTCAGTTCTATCCAAACTTGCATAAACCCAATGGATGTAGAAACGATTCAAACTTAGTCCATAGAATCCAATAAAAGATATTTATTACGTGCACATACAGTAGTTGGTTAGCGCTTTCGCTTACAGCTTCATCAGACCAACTATGACTCCCACAACAGTGGTTAAATACAAGTAATGGCGGGAAACAATCACAAACATTTAAAGGCATATTCTAACATCTGACAAATATACTGCAGAAATTTATTGGAAACATATATATTATAAAATGTTACTAATCATCATATGGTTCAAACGCCCTTCTCATAGAATAGTTTATATATTGTCTTATAACTTAAATACATTGAAACATTAAAACCTTAATGACTATATAGGAGGCATCAAGAAGTTATACAAAATTGCCCTATAATAAAACATATCTAAGCAGTAGAACAATTGTTTAAAATCTAACATACTAATAAAACAACATACAAAAATACGTATATAGAGCCATAAATGGCAGCCAGATCACTCATCATCAGCTGACATAATATTAACCATGTAGAAACCAAGTGTAGTTCTATGTCCCTGCACTACAGAATAAATGCATAGACATGTGTCTTACAACTAAACACAGAAGATGTTCTTGCATATCTCCATATACTAGGTTCCTGGTTGAATTAACAAATCATGGCCCTATAACTTAATACCACAACAAAAATATATAAAACATAAGAAATATATAAAAATAAATATGTGGCAGATATGTATAAAACAAACATATAAAGGACTTAAATAATCAAACTTTTAGTCTCCTCATTTTTAAAAATGGTTTTATCGGTACCTTACCATTCAAACCAGGTAAAACATCAGCCCTAAACTTAATTATCCAACTACTTTCTTTGGACTCAGTCAAATTACAAACATCACCACCTCTCTGCATGTCAAATAACTTCTCCAATATCCTGAACCTGAAGGTGTGTGTTGGATCTGTCTCAACCACATGCTTGGCCAATGCATTGCGTAAACACCCCTTCCTGATGTGGTAAACGTGTTCCTGCATTCTATCCCTGAGGCACCTATTGGTTTTCCCAACATAGAATGCGGGACACGCAACACAAGTGGCCAAGTACACCACATTTGTAGACATACAATCACCTCCGGTTCTCATTCTAAAATCACCATACCCATCGGGGTGGACAAAAATGAGTCTTAAAAAGATGTTATGTTATCCTAAGCCTTCAAGAGATGTAGGTCAGAATAATAGCCACCACACATCTCCGTGTGGTCATTGTAATTTCTGTTCCTATATTGAATCTAGTGCGATTTTTGTCCACCCCAATGGGTATGGTGATTTTAGAATGAGAACCGGAGTCCCGCATTCTATGTTGGGAAAACCAATAGGTGCCTCAGGGATAGAATGCGGGAACACGTTTACCACATCAGGAAGGGGTGTTTACGCAATGCATTGGTCAAGCATGTGGTTGAGACAGATCCAACACACACCTTCAGGTTCAGGATATTGGAGAAGTTATTTGACACGCAGAGAGGTGGTGATGTTTGTAATTTGACTGAGTCCAAAGAAAGTAGTTGGATAATTAAGTTTAGGGCTGATGTTTTACCTGGTTTGAATGGTAAGGTACCGATAAAACCATTTTTAAAAATGAGGAGACTAAAAGTTTGATTATTTAAGTCCTTTATATGTTTTTGTTTTTTATACATATCTGCCACATATTTATTTTTATATATTTCTTATGTTTTATATATTTTTTGTTGTGGTATTAAGTTATAGGGGCCATGATTTGGTTAATTCAACCAGGAACCTAGTATATGGAGATATGCAAGAACATCTTCTGTGTTTAGTTGTAAGACACATGTCTATGCATTTATTCTGTAGTGCAGGGACATAGAACTACACTTGGTTTCTACATGGTTAATATTATGTCAGCTGATGATGAGTGATCTGGCTGCCATTTATGGCTCTATATACGTATTTTTGTATGTTGTTTTATTAGTATGTTAGATTTTAAACAATTGTTCTACTGCTTAGATATGTTTTATTATAGGGCAATTTTGTATAACTTCTTGATGCCTCCTATATAGTCATTAAGGTTTTAATGTTTCAATGTATTTAAGTTATAAGACAATATATAAACTATTCTATGAGAAGGGCGTTTGAACCATATGATGATTAGTAACATTTTATAATATATATGTTTCCAATAAATTTCTGCAGTATATTTGTCAGATGTTAGAATATGCCTTTAAATGTTTGTGATTGTTTCCCGCCATTACTTGTATTTAACCACTGTTGTGGGAGTCATAGTTGGTCTGATGAAGCTGTAAGCGAAAGCGCTAACCAACTACTGTATGTGCACGTAATAAATATCTTTTATTGGATTCTATGGACTAAGTTTGAATCGTTTCTACATCCATTGGGTTTATGCAAGTTTGGATAGAACTGACCCAGCCTTCCTCTGCTTTGCTTCTAGTGATTTTCATTATTGGTATTGTTATTTACTTCTGTCTTAATGTTTAGATAAACATGAAGAGCAGAGAAGGAGATTCCAGTTTGCAGAGATGCATTTATGTGTTGGAAATAACCACACACAAGTATTCATAAATCATCTTTAACAGAAAAGGACAATGCAGCTAGGAATTCATGTTATGGACAGGATCTGGTCATTTATAAAGAGGAATTATTAACAACTACTGAAAAACATTCACATGCTTGCATTGCAAGTCTGAATTTTTATACACAGCCACAACAGTTGTATTATATGATTCTATAAATTAACACACACACACACACACACACACACACACACACACACACACACACACACACACACACACACACACACTCACACACATATATATGCATGTATATAACTCTTCTCTGGTAACAAGTGAATTAAAATCTATGCATCAGTAAATATACTTATCTCTTATTAAGTGAAGGTTTAAGGATGGCACCCAAATATTCAAAACAAGGGATAGGTCTTTCAAAATGATTTAATTTGTGGCCAACCTTCTTACGTATCTACCTATATACATACAAAGCTACATACCTGCCTACCTCCATACCAACATACCTACCTACCTACATACATAAATATCTACCTATGTACATGCATATAAACATGCATATCTATATACCTACCTACATACCTACCTACCTACATACATACCTGCACACCTATGTACATACATATATACATGCATATCTACTTACCTACATACATATATACATACATACCTACCTATATAGATATTTACATACATACCTACATACCTATCTGTTTACATATATATACATATGTACCTATATGCCTGCCTATGCATATCCGCATATATATATATATATATATATATATATATATATATATATATATATAGAGAGAGAGAGAGATAGATATATCCCAAAAGATCACACATGCCATCTTGCCATACATCACTTACACATATGACTAAACTCTCTCCCAATAGGCATTGTACTGAAGCCCTTAGCAGCTTCACTAAATCAACCATAATATTTTGTATCCATGGGTTTAAGGCGCTGATATGTTATATGATCATGATGCTATGCTTAAGGTAGCATTGTATACATAATATCATATGTAACAGAGTTTGGGTGATGCATGGTACCTGAGTTGATATGTTATATGATGATGATGCTATGCTTAAGGTAGCATTATATACATAATATCATAAGTAACAGAATTATAATGAAGCATGGTACCTGAGCTGATATCCATTATGATGATGTTATGGTTGAGGCAGCATTATATACATAATATCATATGTAACAGAGGTTTAGTGATGCATGGTACCTGAGCTGATATTTTATATGATGATATTATGCTTGAGGTAGTATTATATACATAGTATAATATGTAACAGAGTTATAATGATGAATGGTACCTGAGATGATATCTTATTTGATGATGTTATGCTTGAGGTAGCATTATATACATACTGTCATATGTAACAGAGTTATAGTTATGCAGGACATGAAGTACATGTAAGGGGTGGCACAGTACACTTTACTGATATGTTCTACGATGCTGACGTGAGGTCTGTGGCACAATAGCATGCAGAACAGTAGCACCATACATGAGGTGGTACAGTACATGTAAGCAGTGCTATAAATGCTGCAGCTTGGCCAGTAGTAATGGCATGGAACAAGGGGTGGCACAATGCATGAGAGCATCATGTTAGACAGCTGGCAGAGTGTACAAAAGTTGCATTTTACATAAATTTGGCATGATAAATGATATTAGTATGTTACATGGATGTAGAATAACTCCTGACCAAGCACATTACTTGACTGATGTATGGCAAATAACAATGGCATTATATTAAAAGGTGTAGGATATATCTTTCAGTACATGAGATAGATGATATGACAAATGATAATGGCATGGTACATGACTGCGGCTTGGTGCATTACAGTAGTATGTTATTTGAGTGAAAAATAGTTCATGACAGATCACATTACATGACTAAGCATTGGCATTATGTTAAAATCTACAGCACATAATTTGCTGTGCATAAGATGACATGATACATGACAGTAACATGGTACATGGCTGTTGCTTGGTGCATTACAGTACCATGTTATATTGATGTAGAATGGATCATGACAGAGCATATTTCATGACCATGGCATGATAAATATTGCTATCATATTAAAAGAGTACAGAATATATTATTGTACATGAGGTGACATGATAGATGACAGTAACATGGTTCATGGCGTAGCACATTTTATGACTGAGGCATGGTAAATAACGACATTATATTATACTGTGCAGTGCGTGATATCTTGCATTACATGAGATTACATAACAAATGATAGAAGCATAATACACGACTGTGATATGACAAAGGACTATACCTCCCAACCTGCAGACATTTAAAACAGGTATGTGGAGGCTTTGAGAAAGTAGCTACATCTAGAGAGTATGGAATTTTCATATATATAATTACATATAACTCCTGTGAGTTATACTATGATGCAGGGTATATATATATATATATATATATATATATATATATATATATATATATATATATATATATATATATATATATATATATATATATGTATATTTATGTATATGGGTCTACTTTACAAGACCGAATTACCATATAACCGACTTTCAGAAGACCGTGACCAAAAAACTGAAGTTTTACGTGAGTGAAACTTCACAATACTGACATTCAGAAGACTGAAAGTTTTGAATGCCGACCTGAGAATGCTAACCTGAGCAGAACAGATATCTACTCATTTCCACACTGTAGTTTCTTTAATTTGCAGGGGGTTTGGGGGGGCAGGGGGCACACCCCCCCTGCAAAAATGTAAAACTTGGAATTAAATAGCTGTTGTTATTGAATTTAAGAATTTGTACTGAATATTCATGATGGACAGGTTGGACTATTGTAGTTTAATGTTGCTATGGGGTAAGTTTTTAGTGTCATAATGTGGTTGAGTGGGAGGAAGTAGGGATTTTTTGTTGAAGTGTTGCACATTTATACACTTTTATATTTCATAATATTTGAAGAACATTGTTTTTTCTAAGTGTTGCACATTTGGATTGGTGTTTTATAATCCTTTGTTGCGGAGGAGCATTAAGGTTGCTACGGTCATGGAAAGAGGTCGCACATCTGCGTGTTTTGTATGTGTTTTATGTCTGTCAGTTATTTGCATTATGATAAAATGAAAGTCAGCTATATGACATGTCAGGATTTTGAAATGGCATTTTAGTCTCAGTCTTCTGAAAATCGGTGATACGGTAATTCGGTCTTGTAAAGTAGACCCATATAGATATAGATATGTCTATATAGTATCATATATTTATTGTGAGATAACATTATTTGCTCAGAGCCTTTGCTGCACTTAGGAATGGAATAAAACGTTTAGACTATTACTTGTGATTCAATCACAGCTATGCTAATCTGCTCACAATACAAAGCATACCTTCTCTGTAAACAGCAATGGAACAAGTACAGATAGAGTGGCTTGCACAAGAGTATAGTACTACAGTACTCAAAAGCAAGATAATTGCATACTTCAGACATTACTTTAAGCATGCTACTCATCTGATTCAAATACTTTCTGCCATCTGTTTGCCTTTCACATGATGACGTTTGTATATAAAGTAGAGCAATATATTCCCTAATGAGCTGGCCACGGTGGTGCAGCAGTTAGTGTTGTCACCTTACAGTAAGAGGCTTTCCGTTTCGATTCTCGGCTGGAGCACCTTCTGTGCGGAGTCTGCATGTCCTCCCTGTGATCAACTAAACTTTAAAAAGACATGCAGGTAGGTGTGTGAGTGCGTGTGTGCCTTCTCTGAACTTTACTCTGTAAAAAATCTACTGCCAATCATAAGTGGAGCGGTGATCTACTGTGGTGACACCTAACCATGAAAAGCTGAAAGACTTTTAATATATTCCCTAATGACACCTGAAAAAAGTCACAGCCTTCAAATGTCTTCACTATTTCCTAAACGTTTGTATGTAACAGCTAAATCCAAAACTTTTATAAATGGTCTGATACTCCGGTTACAATCTCTACAAGAGAAAGCACATTTCTTAATACGATAGTTTTTAAAATGTTTAGCTTAATTAACACAATATGAAATTATTATGCCCTTAACATCATAGAATTTTGACTCATTGTTTCTATCACTGGTCTTGCTAACACAAAAGTTTGTGTGTACCACAGTTTATTAAACTTGCTGTCTTTTTTTCAAACCATAAAAATTACAGTCCATATATAGATCCCCCACTAGCAGATTCACTTGAAACATTATGTTAGGAGCTACTAGTCCAATAAATAAGTAAAAGGAGAAGCTGTCCAGGAATAATGGCAAAAGGGACAAGACAGCTAATAGGTCATGGTAAGCAACAAAAAGTAATCCCTCACCTCATAAAAAGTGCGCTAAAAAAATAATCCCTCACCTCATAAAAAGTGCGCTACAAAAACTAATCCCTCACCTCATAAAAAGTGTGCAACAAAAACTAATCCCTCACCTCATAAAAAGTGGGCTACAAAAAGTAATCCCTCACCTCATAAAAAGTGGGCTACAAAAAGTAATCCCTCACCTCATAAAAAGTGTGCTACAAAAATAATCCCTCACCTCATAAAAAGTGGGCTACAAAAACTAATCCCTCACCTCATAAAAAGTGGGCTACAAAAATAATCCCTCACCTCATAAAAAGTGCGCTACAAAAATAATCCCTCACTTCATAAAAAGTGTGCTACAAAAAATAATCCCTCACCTCATAAAAAGTGCGCTACAAAAATAATCCCTCACTTCATAAAAAGTGTGCTACAAAAAATAATCCCTCACCTCATAAAAAGTGCGCTACAAAAATAATCCCTCACTTCATAAAAAGTGTGCTACAAAAAATAATCCCTCACCTCATAAAAAGTGGGCTACAAAAACTAATCCCTCACCTCATAAAAAGGGGGCTACAAAAACTAATCTCTCACCTCATAAAAAGTGCGCTAAAAAAATAATCCCTCACCTCATAAAAAGTGCGCTAAAAAAATAATCCTTCACCTTACAAAACATGCGCTAGAAAAAGAATCCTTCACCTCACCAAAAGTGTGCTACAAAAATAATCCCTCACCTCATAAAAAGTGGGCTACAAAAACTAATTCCTCACCTCATAAAAAGTGGGCTACAAAAAATAATCCTTCACTTCACAAAAATGCGCTACAAAAATAATCCCTCACCTCACAAAAAGTGTGCTACAAAAATAATCCCTCACCTCATAAAAAGTGCGCTACAAAAATAATCCCTCACTTCATAAAAAGTGTGCTACAAAAAATAATCCCTCACCTCATAAAAAGTGGGCTACAAAAATAATCCCTCGCCTGATAAAAAGTGTGCTACAAAAATAATCCCTCACCACATAAAAAAATGCGCAACAAAAAAGTGTGGTACAAAAATAATCCCTCACCTCATAAAAAGTGTGCTACAAAATGGTAATATGAGAAACTAAACAAACAAACAGCAGAATGTGAGAAAGGAATTAGTACTTTGACAAAATACTTATTCAGAGATACTGGCAGATACATTGAAATGACTGCAATTACAGTTAGCTAACTAAGCAAAGTGAAAAGTTCAGAAGTACATAAAACAAATTGTGTAAAGCAATAACAAAGGGGAATTGAGGAAACAAAAGGTAAACCTAATGGCTTTGCTGGATGTAGGTGACTAAGAAGACATACCCTCCTAGTCACAAGTTGTGTACAAAGGAAACTACATATATATATATACAGGCAAACTCTGTTATACATTCAAGAAATTCAGGTTGTGAGATGAAAGATTATACGACTAGGCCTCAGGTTTTACTTGGGCAGGGAAGTGTGTCAGCGCAGGTACCATGCATCACTATAACTCTGTTACATATGATATTATGTATATAATGCTACTTCAAGCATAGCATCATCATCATATAACATATCAACTCAGGTACCATGCATCACTATAACTCTGTTACATATGATATTATGTATATAATGCTACCGTAAGCATAACAACATCATCATATAACATATCAGCTCAGGTACCATGCATCACTATAACTCTGTTACATATGATACTGTGTATATGATGCTACCTCAAACATAACATCATCATATAACACATTAGCCCATGTACCATGCATCACTATAACTCTGTTACATATGATATTATGTATATAATGCTACCTCAAGCACAACATCATCATATAACATATCAGCCCATGTGCCGTGCATCACTATAACTCTGTTACATATGATACTATGTATATAATGCTACCTCAAACATAACATCATCATATAACATATCAGCCCATGCACGATGCATCACTATAACTCTGTTACATATGATACTATGTATATAATGCTATCTCAAACATAACATCATCATATAACATATCAGCCCATGTACAACGTATCACTATAACTCTGTTACATATGATATTATGTATATAATGCTACCTCAAACATAACATCATCATATAACATATCAGCCCATGTACCATGCATCACTATAACTCTGTTGCATATGATATTATGTATATAATGCTACCTCAAACATAACATCATCATATAACATATCAACCCATGTACCATGCATCATAACTCTGTTGCATATGATATTATGTATATAATGCTACCTCAAGCATAACATCATCATCATATAATATATCAGCTCAGGTACCATGCAGCCATCATTGTATAACTGATTCTGAAAAGGTGACTTTACACAGTGCTTATAAAACACCACTGTAGAAAAAAATGTTCAAATTATGTTGCATAGGTTATGGGATGATGATCTTTAATAATTTCTATCAAAAGCTGATCAAACTGTTTCAGCTTAAGCAGGTTTTTTTACCAGCTTAATGACAACCTTGTAGATGATAATTTCTCATTTGCATTTCTTTCTTTCTTTGGTAAATTTGATATAACCACCCAGGTCACTTATGAAAATACCTAAAGTCTGCCTGTCAATGTCACTCAATTTCCACTTGCAACAAAGAAATAACCATTATTAGCACTGCTTAAAAAGTCTATGTTACTGACAGAGAGACGTACTCCCCAGAGTCTGCAGCCCTCCAATGAATTGATTTTAATTAGTTTCTGAGTATTCAGGAAGGAAAAAAAGCAAGAGGCAAAAGAAAACAGATTAAGAAAAGAGGATATTTTATAGTTTCACACAATAGAAGTTTCTAATGATCCAGTAAAATTCTTATGAATGAATCTCTGGTCTCCCTGACTGACCCTAGCTATCTACAACCAGAAGGGCTTGGTTGGCTGTGGTAAAGATTCTTTAAATCCCTGAGAAACGGACAGACTGGATAGAATTTCATCTTTACTTACAACAGCTGCAGAGCCCAGCCTCCCCCCCAACCGTCTGAAAATACATACTGCGTAGTGATAACTGTATCACTTTATTTTCTTGCTTTAGGGGTAGTTGAAAAAATTACCTTGTTTTAAGTGCACTGGCCTGATGCAGTGTGCATGTCCACTCCTGTATTTATTCAGTAATGCATTCTGCTGTTGTATTCTCTGTCCCTACTTACATCTGAACTTCGATCAACAACACTCTTTTCAGGACAGCTACGTGACTAAAGTCACAGCAAACAGCCGGCATTATGCCCTGGCAGTCCTGTCTGTGGCCTTTTCCAGCTCGTTGTTAGTAATAAGACTATGTGATCACTCCCTGCAGCTGCAATACCACAGCTGAGGTGATCAAATAAAAGAGAAGGCTGCTGATCTGTAAAGGTCAGACCATGGAACAAGAGGCAAGTGTCCAGAAAAAAAAATTTAGAGGACACTGTTTTTTCAGTACTTTGACCAAATGTAGTTCTGTTTCAGTTTAAGAAAATAACATGTTGGACCACTCTGTTTCAGATAATATGCATAAGCAGATACATGTTTGTTTTTCTCTTAATGACTGTGAGAGTTGCAATTATGCTAAGAAAGTAATCCAGTGGTTTTACTCAGGAAAAAATAATTATAAAAATAAGGTAGTCCAACAGATAAATGGTGTCCAGGCTTGTGCCATAAGTGTTGGAACAGAGTGTTGTATGTCCATACCAACTACTGACACTGGGAATCTTTCTTTACAACTTGAAACCATACTTGTTCAAACAAATGCACAATGTGTTTTTTTTTTTTATTATTATTATTCAGTTCACATTCCAAGTTATTTAAATTTGTAAAAATGTATAGATATGATCAAGATAATAGACATTTTATTTATTTATTTATTTATTTACATTTGTTGACCGAGAGTGTCCGACTGGACGTAGGTCCATTTTCAGTGGAGGCCCGGGGAGAAAAGCTCCACAGTTAAAATACAGTAGTTACATTGGATTACATAGCAATTAACAAATTAATTACAGACATATTTACAGATGAAGAATATAGTACATCAGTAGACAACTAGAATCTTTATCTGCAAAGTACATAACAGATATTAACAAATGTTACAAGAAGAAGTTCCTGCTGTATAATAAGTACTGGCTTATGAGCATCTGAGCTTGCTATAATCAAGGCAGTTAGTGGGGTAGAAAGAAAGGTAGTGGTTGGATGGGGTGGGTGATATTAGAGTGTGAGTTGCAAGGGCATAGCCAGCATGTTATTAGGTGCGCTTTTAGTAAAGTTTTGAATTGGGTGCATGATGGTACGGAGGTAATTGTGGGTGGGTGGGAGTTCCATAATTTGGCTATGGTGCAAGAGAATAGTGCTTTACCAGCAGAGTTATTGGCTTTAGTGATATGCAAGTGATTTTTGTTGCTGGATCTTAGTGGTCTGGTGGAGCAATAGGGTTGGAGTAGATTCTGGAGGGCTGGGACATTTAGTGGATGGTTTACTAGTTTGTGGGTGAGTGATAGTTGATACCATTGAAGGAGGTGAGGGAGTTCAAGCCAGCCCAGTTCAGCAAGTGAGAGACAGTGGTGACTACGGTAGGATGCCCCTATGGTGAATTTGGTGATTTTGTTGTAGCAGGTCTCTAGCTTGTTTAGATTGCATTGCCTTAAGTTGGTATATATTGGAAAGGCATAAAGTAAGGTGGAGATAAGGTGGGAATTTGCTATTGAAATCTTTGCTGCTTTGGAGAGAAGTTGCTTATTTCTGTATAACGCTCCTAGTTTTTTGTGGACTTTTTTTATGGTCATGGATATGTGAATGTCAAATTTTAGTTTATTGTCTATTTCCACTCCTAGCAATTTGGTGTGTTCAGTTGGGTATATAGTGGTGTTGTCTTTTGCTGTGATGTTAAAGTGAGAGTTGTTTCGAGTATGTTTGGTGGGTTGGAAGATGAGTAGTTTAGTTTTTTTTGGGTTGAGTATTAATTGGGCATTGGATAACCAAGTTTCAACAGAGGAAAAGGCTTCCTGTGTGACTTTTTGTAGTTTGGGTAGGGACTGGGCTGAGTAGATGATGGTTGAATCATCTGCGTATTGCATGAGTGTGCCATGCTTGGTGGCAGAGGCTAGATTATTGGTAAAAACAGAGAAGAGTAGGGGTCCAAGGATGGATCCTTGGGGAACCCCTATGGAGACAGGTAGTTGGGGAGATATGTCATTCTGCCATACAACGGATTGTTGGCGGTCAGACAGGTAACTCTGAAACCAGTTGGTGACTGAATGAGAGAAGGATAGGTTATTGAGGACAGAGATGAGTTGTTTTGTGGGACCATGTCAAATGCTTCAGATAGGTCTAGGAAAGTAGCAGAGGAGAGATAGCCATTGTTTTTATGCTGAAGGATAGTGTTAGTAAAGGAGAGTAAGGCAATGGTGGTGCTATGGTTCGGTCGGAAACCATGCTGAGTATTGGAAAGGAGGTTGTTAGTAAGGAGGTAGTCTGAGACCTGAGAGTGTATGCATCTATCTAGTATTTTGGAGAGTGGAGAGAGAATATCTATGGGGTCGCAACTGGTTAGTTCTGAGGAGGGGCCGCCTTTGTGGAGGGGAATTATATGTGATACTTTCCACAGTGTGGGAATGTAACTTTCTGACCGAGATTGGTTAATCAAGATGGATAATGGGTAGGCCAGAGCATCAGCTGCGATTTGTAGGTATTCACTTGGGAGGCTGTCTGCTGCCAATTTGGTGGGCTTAAGTTTAGTTAAGAGTTTTTTTATGTTGGAGGTAGATAAATAGATAGGTAAATAAAACATTTTCTGTAGCCCAAAATATGTTCAAGAAATAACAAACTCTTCAAAAATAGTTTTTGGTCCATGAATGGATACTGCTATCTCTTAGTGTCAGGTTTCCCCTACAATGAAGTAGGACTGGTTTGTGAAAAAGTGCTTGGGAAAACAATACCTTGGACTTGGGCTTTCTGACTGGTGGGCATCGATTATGAATGTTCTTGGAGAATTGAAAGGGAAAGGGTGGAGGAACAGCTTATGATGGGTCAAATAAGGAGAGAGACTGAATTCTACAAGAAAACTGTGATTCAGATGGTGGATGTTAGAAGTAGAAGTGTAGAACTGCAATTAAAGTTGCAGCAAGGTCAGAAGAAAGCACATTCCAAAGGAGAGCAGGGGGTTAGCCTTTGTACTGACTGCAAGAGGATGTCAGAAAAAGATGGATCTATGCCAACTGCAATAATGAAAATGGTTGGGTAAAAGTGTGCTCACTAGAATGAGTTTTTCTCTGTCAAAATGGAGTGATTGGAAGGAACATTGATAATTACTTGCTCTAAAGACCTTAACCTGGTATGTGACATTAATAGAACCTGCTGGTGGGAGTGGGGCAGATTTGTCTCCCAGAGGTTACCACACCTTTGGAACAGACTCCCACTTCATGTCAAACAAAGAACCTCATTGCCCCTTTTCAAACACAATCTGGATGATTGAATGTGTAACCATAAATTCACCCTGTGGGTTCCACCAGTGTCCCTCTTGGACATGGGCATTAGGTGCTGATCATGGGAATAAGGGTAGACCTTGGCTAGGTTTGTAAGGCCCCAAGGGCCATTAGCCTAGTAACTTCCTATGATCCTATCAACATTCAGCATCCTGGATGGATACAATGGATGTCAGAGCTGTATATCACGAGGAATGAGGAAGGTCTTTTTTAACAATGTCCAGAAGGTGGTATTGAAGAAGAGGAGGCAGTATGTAATATATGATATAGTCAGGTAACATAGCTTAGAAAGCAGTTCAGCAGGCAAGCTGGATCTTGATGGTGTTTTGTCAAGCTGAAGATAAGCGAATGATACATGGTATGAAAGGGCCAAAGAAACATGTGTGTTATATATAGATGTTGGATGAATTATCAATACTAAAAACTCACATCCCATTTGTTTCATCACAGAGATGATATAGTACAGCTTGAATACACATATTTGGAATGCATGGGTGCAGACCTGCTCAGTTTATGAGCATGATTTTACAAAATTTGTATTTTGCATGGTTAAGAGCTCCTGCACCCAAAGTGTATTACCTTTGCTTTGAGATCAATACGCACTAGAAAAACTGCAATCACTGGCAGGCAGTGGAACATTTCTCTCATTCTTTCTAAAATGCAGTAGCACTGGACCACCCAGAACTTGCTAATAGCAACTGTAAAAATCTCACTCAACAATGAAGTGAACAGTAAAACAAGGCAACTGCAAGTTTTGCCAGAGTACTTGAGAAAGTTTGCAATGAGAGATGAAACAAGTTAAACAAAGTTGTATAATATAAATCTTTTGTATGCATTTCTTACTCTTGTTCTTCTAAAGGGAGAGCATGGGGCACTGGGAAGAAAATTAAATGCAGTGATATCACAGAGGTATCATAGATAGACATTTCTGAGGAAGGGTTGTATATATACATTT
This sequence comes from Protopterus annectens, assembly GCF_019279795.1. Taxonomy (NCBI): domain Eukaryota; kingdom Metazoa; phylum Chordata; order Ceratodontiformes; family Protopteridae; genus Protopterus; species Protopterus annectens. The sequence continues at coordinate 77,099,833 of NC_056749.1, read as the reverse complement.
TATATATATATATATATATATATATATATATATATATATATATATATATATATATATACACACACACACACACACACACACACACACACACACACACACACACACACACACACACACACACACACACACACACACACAATATACATAATATATATCTCACAGACCTTGTGGCAAACAGTTTGTGCCATAGGTCTACAAGTAAACTAGATTCATGGGATCTCAACATAAGATAAATACCTTGAAATAAAGTAATCAAGATTAAGCTTATGGGTGTAAAAGCATAATTTATAAAGGGGGGTTCACCCATGGCCCTCAAATGTGGAGAGCTCCATCTCCAAACCTTAGACTGAACTTAAGCTGGAAAACCAGGTTTAGTGATAATGAGTTCTGTGTCATGAATAGAGCTGGCAATGAGGAGCAACACCGTCACAGAAACATTGCAAGAACCTTCCTTCTGTTTCTGGGTCAGCTGCCGATAGTGATTAGAGGTGGGGTATTCTAACAGACAAGAGACTGATGTTTCAGGATAATAATATATTAATAGCCCTTGTTGTTCTATTTTAACTGCATTTAGTTTTAGAGCACAAATATCTTGTGGGAGGGTAATGATGCAGTGCACTCTCCCTTGCTGCACTCAGGTTTACTTTGACTTGTACTGGAATTATCTCTGTCATATCACCACTCACTGGTCACCAGCAACCACCTCTTAACCATTGCAACAGGAAGGCAAAGACAATTATTCCATAATTGCCTCTATCCCCACCCTCAAACAACAAGGACCGACTCTTTATATTTCTCTACTTGGTAACCCTTATCCAGCAATACTGAGTTAATACTATATTACTCTTCTACCGCAACTAGTTTACTTACCTTAAAAATAAAACCACACCCATTATACTGCACAAATTAGAATCTTCACATTAGTCAACTAGAACAAACCTCCAACAACCTAAATCAACGTATTATTAATACCTACAGAGGTCCGTCATGCTTACATCCATACCAACTATTCAAAATGTATTCTCTCTCTTACATTTACTTCCTATCAGCCTTGACTATATTACTTAACAATCTCTAGCATATATCAAGATAATGCCCCCGCTTTGATAAGTCACCGCACAAACTATAACCACCAAAATGTTACCGCCTTCCATTGTATAATATCTCCTCCTTCCATTGTATAATATCTAAGTTAAGCTTGGACTAAACTACTACTGTTCAATTAAAAGTGCACTGGAACTTAGAAAATTGCCACATTGTTTAAATGACTAATTGTATTTTATTTTATTCTACAAATTGGTTTTAAATACCATTTTAAATCAGTTGAAATTTAAGTGTATATTTTGTTTCCATCATCATACATACAGTTTTTCATATTTTTATTTTTTTTCTGGTTCTTTTTTCCACTTTATTCAAAATGATGGTAATAACAATACTAACTAATTATACAATTATATAGGTTTTTAGGGTTCTTGTACACAAACCTGAAGAAGTCTAGAAGGACGAAAGCCATCTTTGTTAACAATAGGTTATGGAAATAGAAATTGATTTTTATGTGCAAAATGTATATGTATATATTTATATATATTTTTTAATTGCCAAATTAACTAAGGTTGATATATTTCCAGCCATGTAGTATATTGTCCTGGATAAAATCACAGACTTAATAATCTACTTAATAATTTGGTTAAATAAGAGGTACCACATCATTATATAATTTTATTTAAAGTACATAAGGGTTATATATTATTATGACAGCTACTAAGTAGGGCAGGACCAGCCCGAATGTCACACAGATGGGTGAAGGGATGTGAATTTAACATGTGTACCAATAACACTTTGTTTTACAGCACAATAAACCACTCCCATGCCTGATAAAAAGTATATATATATTTAGAAAGCTTGTGAGGAAATTATTACTCTATTTTTGTTTTACTTGGAATACTTGTCTATGTACTTAATAAAGGATTTTCAACTGGAAACAGACTGCCTGCCTTGCTTGGAATACTTTTGAATACTTAGTAATGCGTTACAATTATATATTTTCTATTATTACTTTTTGTTTTGACTTAAGACGAGTTTACATTCGCTACTTCTACTACTATTGTCTGATCTAATTAATATACAGTGATTAACTAGAAATATATGGACTGAAAATCTTCCACACAGAGAAGTTTCTTACACTGTTAAGTTATATACATTCTATCCATTTCACCTCAAGACAAAATGCATAAGTGCTAACTAAAAAAAGCCTACTCATTGAATTTATTCAGCTTAAAATAAACCTCTATCTAGACAATTCCTTCACCCCTTGAAATATAAATATTAAACATGTGGGAACATATATTCCAGGCATAGGCCATCTCACCTGTCTACAAAAAAAAAATATATATATATATATATATATATATATATATATATATATATATATATATATATATATCTTACAACAATTATGCCATCCAAAATAATATTACTACTGTTAACTAAGCTAGCCCTGACACAGTAAAGTTAATTAACCATAACATTCAAAGTATCAGCAACAAAGCATCTGAACTATAAAAATGGACTAGCATGCATAACCCTAATATCCTGATACTTATTGAAACCTTGCTACAGCCAGATGTCACAGATGAGGAAATTACTCCTCAAGGTTTTAATAACCTCATGTCAGACAGACAATCTAAGAAAGGAGAAGGCATGGCAACTGTATATCAGAAAAAATACTTGTGCAACTCATGCAATACAAAATAAAAAAATGACAATGCAAAGCTGTTTCACAGCTTACTCCAAGTTAATCAAGAAAAATCCATTTGTCTTGTAAACTATATATCCCCCTAAAATGACCCTAACCTGCTTGAAGGCATCCTGTCCTGGTTGTAAGTTCATCTGTTTAAAGGTAAGTACAAGTCTAGCTGCGCTTAAGGGCCCTTTGAAGCTTAGCCTGTCTTCCTTTTTGTGTTTGAATTAACATGTTTCATTTGGTTAGACATTGGCCTTACTCATCCTATGGTCAGTAATTATATATTACCCCTAACTGGAATAACAAGGATCATAACATAGATAATTTGGTTCTATGTCAAATAAACGAATGCTTGAAATGTCGAAAGTCATATGGTTGAGACCATATGATCGACATTTCAAGTGTTTGAAGGTTGACTTTTAATGGCACCGTACAGTGCAGAATGGGAGAATTTCCCTTTTCTGCACCGAAGTGCGGTCTCGGAGTTAATATATTTTAGTAGGGCAGTGTGGGGGGTGCCGGGGGGCTTGCCCCCCTGCTCGCACCGTTAAGGTATGTTTTTCTCTCTTTTTTTTTTTTTTTTATTATATATTCGAACTTCCAAATATCGACCATATGGTCTCAAACATATGGTATTCAACATTTTGGAAATTCGCATATATAACACAGACCCAATAATTCGAGGGGACAGATCCATGGGATAAATCATTTTGAAGATACCTCTGTCCATTAGTAGTACAGGGGTAGTCCTATGGTATATTTTCTATTCACATGCATAGATCTAAGCTGCACTTGAAAATGCACAGGAATGACCTTTGTTTTATGTTGATTCAGAGTCTATACCACAGCATTGGTATCCTCTGTGAAATATACCTGTTCCTCCAAACCATTCTGTTGATGTTGCAGAAAAGATTTAGATCCCCAGACTGAGTATTTCTGATGCTGAGCAGTAAATCCATCTGTAATGCATCAGCAGGCTCAGGTCACCTTTTAGCAGTCTGTAGGATACTGAGTATAGTGACTGGGCTTTGATCAGTTCATGCAGGACATGTTGCTTAGGCCTTGTATCCTTTTAGTACTGTAGATCTCTGGGTGTTCCAGTTGTTGTGTGTGTCTGGACAGATACATCCCAAAGGGCACATTATATTCAATTACTGGCATAATGAGGGCTGCCTAAAAGGTGGGGGGCAGTGACATCCCTTGACCTAAACAGAATTCCTTTGTTTATAAGCTGTGCAATATAGAAGGACATTCTTACAATAAAAGACACATGTTGATCTAAATTTAGGTCACTGTCCACATAGTTTCCCAAATCCCAAACAATTAGGTCAGCTCTTATGGTCTATTGTCAATGTGGTAATTCCCAAAGGATAGACTAATGTATTTTTTTAGCATTTGGTTTTCAGACCATGATTTTGACACCAATTATTTATTAGATAATTCTTCCTACAGGATGGCTATCATTTGGGGATTCAATGATTGCTCCTGTGTTACAGTCATCTGCAAACTTAGTCAGTCAGAGACCTTTAGTATTGGTTTTTACTTCAAAAAATTAGATGCCAAACAGGAGAGGTCCCAGCACAGAACCAGTGGGGACTCCACTGGTGACTTATCTCTTTATGGAGGTAACTTCCCCTATTTTGATTATCTGTGCCTTGAGTCAGTTGGCAATCAAGTGGGTAACAATGGGGTTATTCCCAGTATAGCTAGCTTTTCTACTATACCTGAGTGAGATGGGTAACAATGGGGTTATTCCCAGTATCGCTAGCTTTTCTACTATGCCTGAGTGAGATGGGTAACAATGGGGTTATTCCCAGTATCGCTAGCTTTTCTACTGTGCCTGAGTGAGATGGGTAACAATGGGGTTATTCCCAGTATAGCTAGCTTTTCTACTATGCCTGAGTGAGATGGGTAACAATGGGGTTATTCCCAGTATCGCTAGCTTTTCTACTATGCCTGAGTGAGATGGGTAACAATGGGGTTATTCCCAGTATCGCTAGCTTTTCTACTATGCCTGAGTGAGATGGGTAACAATGGGGTTATTCCCAGTATCGCTAGCTTTTCTACTATGCCTGAGTGAGATGGGTAACAATGGGGTTATTCCCAGTATCGCTAGCTTTTCTACTGTGCCTGAGTGAGATGGGTAACAATGGGGTTATTCCCAGTATCGCTAGCTTTTCTACTATGCCTGAGTGAGATGGGTAACAATGGGGTTATTCCCAGTATCGCTAGCTTTTCTACTATGCCTGAGTGAGATGGGTAACAATGGGGTTTTTCCCAGTATCGCTAGCTTTTCTGCTATGCCTGAGTGAGAAATTGTGTCAAACACTTTGGCCATGTTGAGGAATATAGAATATGTATCATTTTGCCCTCATCCATTGATTTCGTAACCTTTGCAAAAAAATCCACCAGTTTGAGTAAGCAGGACCTGTCCTTGATGAATCCAAACTGAGACAGGTCCAGTGTCTGGAGGTTCCTTATGTCCTGATTGATTAATTTCATCTTTCTATGACTGTATGTACTTTCTGTGACAGCTGAGGAAGTTCATCCTCCCACAGGAACTGTTGATTCAGTTCTGTACAGCAGTCATGGAGTCTGTTCTCAGCTCATCCATAACAGTGTGGTTTGGATCTCTGTCTAATCATGACAAAAATAGGTTACATCAAATAGTCAGGTCTGCCGAAAATATCATTGGTGCTAGTTTGCCCTCATTACAGGACCTGCACTATTCCATACTCATGAAAAGGGCAGGGAAAATTATCACTGACCCTTCACATTCAAGCCACCTTCTTTTTGAATGCCATCTTCTTTTTGAACTATTACCATCAGCCAGGCATTATGAAGCCATGGTGGTACAGCGGTGGAGTTGTTGCCTCACAGCAAGAGGTTCTCCTGTTCGATTCATGGCTGAAGCGCCTTCTATGTGGAGTCTGCATGTCCTCCCTGCGGTCGAATTTTAGTGACGAGGTCTATAACATTCTGGCAATTACTCTTCTTTTGGTCAATATTCTTATCCTTTTATTATATTATTATTATTATAAAGCTTGTTGATATTATGGTTCCACCATTTAGGTTTGTTTGTGAGGTTTGCCCTACACTTGTTCCTATGCATCTATGGAGTTGTTAACATGCTGGTGTAGTGTGGTAGTGTACATTTCTGTGTATTCACTGGTATTAACTGGGCTTGGAGGGGATTTGAAGCTTACTGATGTATCACATAGGAGTATGTATTTTGTCTTAAAGAAATTCCTAATGGTACCTTGGGTGCAAGGGATCTCTGGTTTCAGCTTTATTTAGAATGAGACTGCTTTATAGTCAGACCTAACTAATGATGAAGCTACACAAGGAATGGTACAAGATCCTGTTGTGATGAAAGGAAGTACTGCCAGCATAGCTAGCTGGAATTCTGTAAATAATTACGTCATTTGTGAATATCAACACAATTTATATAAGATGCTTGCGTTGCAACTGTACTAGAACTGCATGTCATGTGTATATTGAACTGGTTTGTACAGACGTGTTGAGTTGACATAAGAGACATGTTGTGTTGTTCTGTAAAGTGCTCATGCTTAAAATGTAATCACAGTGTGCCCTACTGGAAGAGAACAGAAATGTACATCCACTATTGTAACTGTCTAGTAATGTCTTTCAGCTTTTCCCGGTTAGGGGTCACCACAGCGGAATGCCAGTCTGTTTATGACTGGCAGTAGATTTTTACAGTGCTGAGTTGCCAGCCCAATGCCCAACCATCAATGAAGGCACACCCATTCACACACGCACCTATCTGCATATCTTTAGACGTCATTGGACCATGGGGAGGACATGCAGACTCCACACAGAAGGCGCTCCAGCTGAGACTCGAACATGAGAACCTCTTGCTGTGAGGCAACATCGCTAACCACTGCACCACTGTGGCCATACCACACTATTGTAACTGTCTAAGCATATATATTTTAACAGAGGAGACTGGAATACAGGAGGTTAACTTCAGTCCAGAAAATTTTAGGAAAATAGCTGAAATTAAATTACTTTATAGGCTAGGCAATAAACAATGGTATCTTTCAGTTTTCAATGCAGCTAGAGACACAAATTCTGTGCTGAGAAGCTTTCTGTATTGTCTTTAGGGTGAATTATTTACTAGTCTTGAAAGCATGAAAGAATGCAATTGGTGAGGATTGAGGCTCCTTGATTACTGGGCCATTGGTAGGGGTCACATATTAATTGGCTGGTAGTGGTGGGAAATCCACATAAGATTCAGTGGTGTGAATATTGAACTCCTGTAGCCTGTAAACAGTGGTCATAAAGAAGGTGTTTGCACTCTCAAGCAGCCACACGGTAAACATTCAGAGTTTCATATCACAATAGTTTTATTTATTTTTTTGTTAGCATAATTAGTCATTGAGAGCAGGCAAGGAAGTCAGCAGAGGATTATAGCAAGCTGACAAGGAACCAGTTGGCTGAGATGTGCCAAGCCAAAGGGGCATGCCAACCTGACTAAAATGGAAATTATTACAGCTTTAACCACAGTTGCATCACAGACCAGCAACCAGGAAGACAACCCGACTGGCCTTGGGGATATACAACTCTCATAAATTGAATATAAAAATCCATCTGGAGTTAAAGAGACTTGAACTGGAGGCCAAACAATTGGAAATAGAATCACCAGAGAGACTGAGGTGTTTGGAGGACAAAGAAAATGAGAAACTGCAGTGTTTGGAGGCCAAAGAAAATGAGAGACTGAGACATTTGGAAGCTGAAGAAAATGAGAGGTAGAGGCAATATGAAAGGAAGATGCTGACCCTTCACCAGGGTCATGGATGTAAAGGGGAAGGGAGTAACTGAACCCCAAAAGCAATAGAGGTCAGTAAATTTCTTCCGCAATTTACAGTAGGTGATAATTTTGATAATTTTCTCCTATGTTTGCGCTTAAGGGAAATTGCACTCAATGCAGAGAGTTACATTTGAAAATACTGCGTATGTACCTGTAATCCTCCTGGTCAATGTTCCCACACTGTTGCCAGTGGTGAGGATTGGGGCTCCTTGATTTCTAGTCCAGTGGTGGGGTGTCACAGCTCCCATATTAATAAGGACAAGATTCAAGATGTTATTCCCCATAGTGGGTACTCTCACTAATTGTTCCAGGGCATTTGTATTGACAAAGCCCAGGAATCTCTATGCTTGTGCAATAGTGGTGGTGTATGTTTCCTGGTCTACAGTTGGATACTTTAGATCACCTAGGAAAATGGCATTGGGTTTAATACTGAGTGATTCTAGTTCTGTAGATAGGCATTGTGGCTTTCTTTTGTCACAGAGAGAGTGCTATAGCTAGCTAATATATGGTGTGATATGACTACCAGCCTTGATGAGAGTCTCTTTGTGGATGTAAATTGAAACATCTCCACTTTTTTCATCTGTTGTGCAACAGCTGGTCTAAATGTGTGGAAGATGTTATAGGCCTGTACAGATTGAGTATTCTTTGATATTTTAAATCTTGTCTCAGTCATTACACAGGCATCAGTGGTTTCCAGGGTGAGAACAGCCTGCAGTGAATGGTGTTTATTCATATTTTCCTTTGTTTGTTTTATTATGTTGGTAGGTGTATTAGGTTTGGCTTTGCCTAAAACAACCACTGTGGAGGTGGGCAATCCTAGTAGAAGGTAGAATACTGCTCAATGCTAGGCTAATACTTGTGCTGTACACACAGTCTGAGAGCTCCATCATGTCTCTTGTCATAAAATCCATGGAGGTACACCTCAAGTAATTGACACTGGCATTAACTATGACAGAGTCATACCGGAACTTGTTGTCCAAGGACTTGATTGCATGCGTGATTTGACAGGTCCTGCCACCAACAACTAACCATCACTCTTTCCTTGCTCAGCCTGGTAAATATCAAATAACATAAAAAAAGTGGTTTCTAGGTGACACTGTCATCAACTGGACCAATGCAAATAACTCATGCGTTAATACCCTCAGTCTATAATCTTTCATTCAAGTAATAAATACCCCAACAAGATTCAACATAAAAAAAAACAAAGTTACTGTTCCACCCTTGACTGCATTCTCATCTACAACCCTGCTAAAATTCAACAAACCAATATTTTATCATATGCAATAAGTGACTACCACCCTACCTTCACAGTCTAAAAATATATTGGACGTCACCCCTCCCCCCCAGGTATAGCCTTGTTAGAAGTGTTATCCAATTTGATCCAGTGGCCTATAGCCACATTTAATTGGCATGCACTCAGATACTACCCACTAGATGATAGCAGTCATACTTTCAACAGAATATTCTCGAACTAGATGATAGTAGTAAACCTTTTTAATAGGTTATTCCCAAGCTTTAGTCCCTAGCCCCACTCAGGAAAAAGAAATAAATAAATCAAACCAAATTTGCCAATCTGGCTTACACAACTATCTAAACAACTTATGAAACAGTGATCAGGTAAGGAAATGTTGGCATAACTGCAAGAGTCCCCCAACTTTAAGACTTATAAGACACTTAAGCAAAACACTAACCAATAAAGTTTAAAAAAATACAGGGTTTATATTATAACAACGAATGATCAAATGATTGAATGTTGTTATATCGAACTCAAAAGTTCAAATTCACAAAACAATGAAGAGGAGAAAACGCTGAGAGAAGAAAAGGAGCCACTTTTATGATTTTAAGTATTTTCTTCTGATTTTTTGTTAAGTTTTACTGCTTTGTCGCCTACTTTTTGGCATTTTCCGGCTTGCTAAAGTTTATATCTGTAACAGTAACCGTACTTTGAACACATCTAGAGCCTGTTTACTGCATTTTCTGTGTTACACTTAATGTAAAATTGTTTTTTTCTCTAAAAACTGCATTTTACCTGATTTTGGCCTAGCACTCAAGTGTGGGGTCATTTATTGCACTGTTGTGATTATTTTGCTGCTTGTGTATCTCTGCTACCTTTAAACTACAACAAAAAGAAAAAGAAAAAAATCTTGCTTTTTTCCCCACTTTCTGAAAGTTAAGAAAGTTCAGTTACAGATTTGCTGTTCTGAACTGTTTGAAAGTTTCTAGAAGGCCAGTGCTTGCTTGGGCTAAAGGGAAGTCTCTGTGTTCACCAGTGGGAGTGGTTAACACTGAACAGCCTGCCTGTCCCTGGAGGAGTGGTTACTACCTAGAAGCTGTAGTTTTATTGGCCATTTTGGGTCAATTCTAAACTCTTTGATCTCTCTCTCTTAAAACCCTACAACTCTCTTTTTGCACGGTTTTGCGCACTGAGCAGCGTCGGGCAGAGCTGCCTAAACAGGTTTAAACTATTCCAGGCTCCACAAAGTCTGCTCTTCACTTTTTCCCATAGAACTGTTCAAACTCTCAAAGTAATCACTCTATTCTCTTTCTAAAGCCCTGCACTTGCTCAGCTATTTCAAGGAAACACTAACTAACTAAAGCACTACACCCTCCTTGACTTCTCATAAGTATTAGACTCCCGATTGGTCCTTCCTGATCAAGTGAAAAATCAGTTCCCTTCCCTGACCTGATCAGTAAAAAAAACAGTTCCCTATACTAATCTGGTATGTCCAAGGGTCAGTTTCAAGGTTACTCTCCAGTCCAGCTGGTGAATCTGGGAATTTTGAGGCCATGTTACAATTGCCTTATGTACACAGACAAACTTCTTTCTTCCTTCCAACAAACTCTAATACATGTGAGAGATGCAGTTACACAGCCAAACTGGAGGCAGAGCTCTCTCAACCCAAGACTGGCACAGTCAGTCAGGAGGAAAAGGTAACCACCCACACCACAAATCCAGTCTCACACAGACCTATTGCATCTGCATACCCAACACATAAACACACAAAAACATACTTGGAGGCTCTAAATAAAAATCTGCCTAAACAGCAAAGACCTCCTAAGCAGATATCCAAGCAACAGCCACCCTTCAACAATACCCACAAATCACATATCTCACAAAATCAGTGTGCCTCACAGTCACAGCCCATAAGGCCAAACACACCAAATACACTTGTTATAGGGGACTCTATTGTCCGGCACACTGATGTCTCACTCACCAGACTGAACAAGGAGAAGGTCACTGTAAGATGCCTGTCGGGTGCCAGGATCCGCCACATAACGCAAGCACTCAGGTCACTCCAAAGCAAGTATAAGTATGACTCCATCATTGTCCATGCTGGTGTGAATGACCAGAGATGTACCTCCCTGGACTACATGAAAAGAGACATAGAGGAGCTCTCTGACCATGTAGCCCAGGCATCTTGCCCTCACCAAGAATGATGCCACAGTATAAAGACAAAATGATCAGTTTCAACAATTGGCTAAAGTATTGGTGTCATTCAAAGGGGATCCAGTGTCTGTCAGCTTGGGATGACATTCTCGACAAGCCACGTTGCTTCGCTAGGGACGGCTTGCACCTGTCACCCTTAGGCTTTCGTATACTGGCCAAGGCTCTTGCCACCCCCATACTGCTTTTTTTAGGCAAGGCTCAAAGGACAAACCCACCTCCATAGACAACCCAAAGATAAAAAAACTAAAGGTAATGCTACTCAATGCCAGAAGTCTAAACATCAAGATGCACGCACTCGAGACTCTCCTCAGTATGGAGAAAATCAATGTCTGTGCAGTAACAGAAACCTGGTTCAGGACTCCTGAGAGCACCCCAGCACTACCAGGTTATAACTCATACCATGCATTTCGGCCCCAAAACTCGGACCAAAGCACAAAAGTAGGGGGAGTATCTACATTCATCAAAGATACCTACACCTCCAGGTTAGTGGCACTGCATGAAGCATCAGAAACCATCCATGTGCAACTAACAGCGGGAAAAACTGCCTTTCAGTTTGTAGCCTGCTACAGAACACCCTCCCTATTACAGGAACCCCACTTGACATTCCTGAGAACACTGGAGAATATGAAGGTCTCTCCAAACACTATGTTATTGGGTGACTTCAACTACCCAAACATTGACTGGGAAAACTACTCAAGCCCAAACACCATCGCCCAACAGTTCCTTGAATTTATAAACTCTAACGCAATGGAACAACTGGTCACCACTCCCACAAGAGGGAAAAACATATTGGACCTGGTCATCACCAACATGGGGACTCTATGTTCCACACCAGAGGTAAACCCCTCATTGGTAAGATCAGACCATAAACAAATTTCCCTGGACATCCATATCCCATGCCCACCCCCAGCCAAGAAAATCACTGTAAAGAATTTCTCCAAAGCCAACTTTGCACTTCTCAAGACTGAGGTGGAATCCTTCAAAGCCCCTGGGCCAGAGGATAATACAGCCCAATCCGCAGAATCCTTTGCAAATGCATTCTATGAGCACCTGCAGGAATGCATGGATCGTGCTATCCCAAATAAAACCAAGACTCACTCCTCCAAAAACAGGAGACCGGTCTGGTGGACCCCCGCCATAAATAAGCTATATAACAGAAGGAGGAAGCTACTACATGACAGAGCAAAATCCCAAAAAGGGAAGGCATCTCTGATCAGTATTAGCAAGAAACTTTGATCCCTCATAAAATCATCAAAGGCCAGTTTCGAAAGAAAAATTGCCCTAGACACTAAAGATAATCACAAGACCTTCTTTAGTTATGTCAGAAACATGGGCGGAAACTCCCAGATATGCTCTGAATTGTTGCATAACGGTACAAAATATACCGAACCTACAGACATAGCCAACATCCTGGCAGACAGATTCAGCGCAAACTCCCCCCCTTCCCCCCCAAAGGAGTAAACGCCTATCCCAACTGAATGTAACCTCCCTGACATCACAGATGCACAGGTGAAAGCTGGCCTCTCCAAAGCAAAAAACATAGCATCTATGGGACCAGACGGTGTCCCAGGCTGTGTCTTACATGAGCTCCAAGAAGAACTGAACCCTCACATTAAGTCACTGTTCAAACTTAGCCTTACTACAGAATATGTACCCAAAGAATGGCGTACAGCTACAGTGGTCCCACTCCACAAAGGTGGTGCCACAATGGACCCCAGAAACTATCGCCCCATAAGCCTGACTAGTCTGGTCTGTAAAGCTATGGAGCGTATTATCATGGAACTCATAAACAAAGACATTGAGAGCCTCCAGACACTAGACCCTACCCAATTCGGCTTAGTTAAGGGCAGATCTTGCCTCTTAAACATAGTTGATTTCTTTGAAACAGTTACCAAAGCCATAGATGAGGGCAAGGTAGTCCACACAGCCTACCTGGACCTCGCAAAAGCCTTCGACACAATGCCCCACTCGGGCATCATAAATAAGCTTACCAGCTTAAATATCAACCCCTATATCACAAGATGGGTTGCAAACTGGCTCAGAGATAGAACCCACATGGTCAGAATCACAGGTGCCATGTCCGAATCCAAACCGGTTACAAGTGGCATCCCACAGGGCTCAGTTCTGGGACCTCTCTTGTTCGGTATATACTTCTCTGAGGTTCAGGCTAACACGGGGGATTATGGCTGACAAAGTTCACAGATGACTGCAAACTGGGGGCCATAATCGAATCTCCAGCTGACACAAGCATCCTCCAAAAGGGTCTCATAGAGACGGATGCTTGATGCCAGAGCCACAGCCTCAAGCTAAATGCTAAAAAGTGCATAGTCATCCCCTTTGGGAAAAACAAGGTGCCCGCAAATCACCACATAGGTGTTAATCCATTAAGTACGGAAGAAGTAATTAGAGATTTGGGGACCAACATAGATAGTAATCTCTCCTTTGATAATCACATTGCCAAAGTGGTTAGAAAGACCTTCTATATAGCCCACCTTATCACGAAAGGGATCGTATCTAGATCAAGATAGGTCATTGTGCCCCTCTACCCATCACTCATCAGGCCCATAATTGAATACAATGCCCCTTTTGGGATGTACCTTACCCGACACCTGCAGCAACTGGAGAGACCCCAAAAGTACCTCACCAAGAGGATCATGGGCTACAAACAGATGTCCTACGCAGCTCGACTAAAGAAACTCCAGCTCTACTCAGTTGCTCACCGCCTACTCAGAGGCGATCTATGCCTGACGTACAAAACCATGTCAAACCCAGAATTAATGGACATGCTCCACCTCAAAAAATCCAAGTCCCTTAGAGCTACACGCTCCAGGGACCTAAACCTCAGCACAAAAATAAATAGGACATGCTGGAGGGACAGATTAATTTCCCAAAGGCTCCCCTCACTCTGGAACAGAATCCCAATTCATGTTAGACATAGCCCCTCGCTGACCCTCTTCAAGCGAAATTTGGACGCGTGGATGGGAAATTGCAAATTCACCCCTGGGATCTCTCCTGTGTCCCTTCTAGACAGAGGCAAAGTAAACTAATCTTAAAAGGGTACCTTCTGTGACCTACTTTACAGAGGCACAGTAGGCTAATCTAATAGGGAGGCGGAAGCCAAATACACTCTGACTAGGCTTATAAATGCCCTAGGGCAGATAGCCTAGTATCTACCTGTGAACCTATGAACCTATGAACAACTAGAACAGCGATTTTTTTCCCAGGGAAAAAAAAATCGCTGTTCCCAAAAAAAAAAAAGACATTAAAACATTGCATAAACCCCCCTACTTAAATATACTAACTCCAGATCGCACTACAGTGCCGAAAATGGCAAAGTGGCAGAAGCGGCCGAACGACTTCTTTCCCAGGGAAAGAATTTGCTTATATGCCACTTCATCATTTTGCCTTTTCGACATTTCAAGTTTGATCAAGACGTATTCGACAAAATGCGTCTTCGGTCATCTGCTAGGAACCCAAAATACACTACACAGAGATGTAAAGCATTTATAAAAGCAATTCAAAATCTTACTAGGTTGACATTAACAAACTCCTTATCCCCGTTAAATCCTTCCAACTCAGTTCCATGCCTGATGAAAGTGACAACAGTATAGAATTCTACCAGCTTTAATGACTACCATCTTAGTAGCTTTTCAGCTGCACTGCACAACTATTCTCTTCATATGTACAAAAATGCACCACAGTTTCAACTAAAACCTGTCTTAACTTCTATAAGAAGAAACTACTATATAAATTAAGACCCACAATTCTTGCAGCTGATAATTTTCCAATTGAATATATTAAACTGCTGCTAATGCCCTTTCCTACCAACAAGTATTCTTATTAATAGATCCATTAAAGAATGCTACATCCTCAAAATCTGGAAACAAACATACATAATTCTCCTGCACAAACTCTACAATTCAAAATCAATGGCCATACTCCTATCAAAATACCAGACACATGTATTCACTGCTTGCTACTGCAGTATCTAGCTATTAGAAGTGATCTTTTAGCGAAGCATGGATTTTTAGCCAAATCACAGCCCTAATACCCTTCCTTGAGACTGTCAACATCCTACGTAACATCAGTCAGCTTGTCTGCAGCATTTCTTGTTCTCTCAAAGGAATTCAGTACACTTTCCCACCTAGAACTACTTGAAACCTTGTCAAAAGTTACCTGTCATATAGCACCCTATTCTAGTTCAGATGTTATCTAACTGACTGTACACAGTATGTTAAATGGTAAACAAACCAGCCAACCTACCACCCAGTGATCATTGGTGCACCACACCACATTAGGCTCTTTGTTAATTAACTTTTCCATGAATGACTTGAACTGTGCCTTAGACCCACCCAATATTATCAAATATACAGATAATTCCTTCATCATCAGCTCAGCCAGGCCCGTAACTGAACTATAAAAGGTCACCCGAAAGTCTTTCAACTGCATTGAAAATAGGGTCCAAAACAGAGACCATATTTAAAACCTCAGAAATGCAAAATCATGCTCTTCTTACCCAAAACCACTCCACCTGACATCACAACTACATCTGTTTTCATTCTAAACTTGAAAACCTCACCAATATTATTTTGCTTTGTATTATCATTGATAATTTAAAATTCAGTCTGCATTTTCAAAATGCCATCACCAAAACTCAGCAGAAATTAGGTGCCATCTACAAAATAAAGCAATATGCATCCAAATCAGAGCAGAAAACAGCTGCCTCAGCCTATTACCTACCTTAACTAATGCCTCCGCAATATTCACAAAACTCCACACCTGTCAAATGAACAAACTCTCACAATGCTATAATAAGGTGATTAACTATGCAGCACTCCCCCTCCCACAAAAAAACATATATATCACTGCATAGTTCTTATCAAACTAAACTGGGTATAATTCCTACATTATATTAACTACTCTCTGATAAAGAGTGCCCACTCAATACTCTATGACTATATAAAATGAACATTCATAACAACTTTTCTGTAATGGTACAGACCTCTTAGAACTTGCTGCACTCAAGGAAAATGTCCTCATTATGTCTCTCTCAGCCCTCACTTCAATGCTTCAAAAGATACATATCTAACAGGCATCAGTCAATAAAATGGCACTCCACCCTCTCTCCATACATCCGAGTTACCACTGGTGTACCATAAGGCTCTGTCCTTGGTCTTCTCCTCTTTAATGTTTTCACCAACACCCTCCATACATCCACACAACAGGCCTCTCTAATACAGTATGCAGATGACTGCACACTCACTGGTACCACTGACAACATGGCACACCTTCAAAAAATTACTCAGGAAGTTTTAACAACCACTGAAACATGGCATTGTAACTCACAACTCATGCTCAACCCTAAAACATTACTACTTTTTTACCCCAATCCCTCTCCATACCTTTCAACTGTACACATTTTTGCCTCATATTTTTGGTTCATTTTCATAAAATTGTGGTTTTATGACAAATTAGTGACAAATCATTCATGATTTGAGTTTCAAACTTCATAGCCTTCAGAATATTCATGCTAATGCAAAACCTATTATTCTATCAGCTTTCTAAGTCTGTAAGAGCAATATTTAAAAGTCGTCCCTATTTTTGTGCCTTTGCCTCCCTTTTATTTATGACTTGTCTAGATTTCTTGCTCTAAGAGACTGAGAGATATTGCTCACTATCCTGATAATACAACCCATGAAGTCACTTCTCACAGCAAATAATTAGGGCTGATAGAGGATGAAAATCTTAATTTTAACCTGCATTTAAAAAATTGCATAAGAAAAACTCATCAAAATCTAGGGATGTTTTATAGAGGCAAAACCTTTCTCATAGACACAACTAAAGCTACACTTGCCACTACTTCTCTCTTCCCCACACTTCTTTATGGTGTTCCCATCCTTGCTAACCTCAAGGCTTCACAAAAATAAAAACTTGAACAATGCTATAACAAAGTTGCTAAATTTTCTGCAAATACCCTTTTCAGAATCCACCACTGTATAGCACTAAAAAGCCTAAATTAATTAGAACTGCCCCATCAAGTAACATATACATAGCTTCCTACCACTTATAAAATTACCCAGAATCCATCTGCTAGACCAGCACTAAATAACATTCTACATGACTATGTTCCCAGTTGGTTCTTATGATCCATTGACTAAAATTTCTTCTCTGTCAACAAACCTGCTGGGCATTGTCCATACTTGTACATGTTGCTAAAGCCTGGAACTTCTTATCTCTGTACATCAGGTCAGTAGCCTCCCTCCCACTGTTCAAAACCATTCTGAAAGAGTTTCTAGCTAAAATCTGGCTCTGTTCTTGCTCAACAGCAGGATAAACTATATCCCTAAATGTGAACAAATACCTGTTCATACCTGACATATCCTTACTCTTGCTTCTTCAGTCACTTCCTTATTTCTATCAGTTTCTCTCCCCCTGGCTTTCTCTCATAATATATCATGTCTGCTTTTCTCTCACTTTGCATTGTAATTCCCATTTGTATTGTACTAATGTACCTTTATTTTTTCTCTAAAATAGCTAGAGTTTATCTAACTATTAAATCATTATCATATAACTTGTACCTATTCTCAACCAATGTTTTCATATTTTGTTATAATTATTTTTTTTTGTATTATTTTTAAAGACTCTAAAATAATTTTTTCTAAATTGTAATAGACAACGTTGGAGCTTTTCTTCCTGAGCCTCCACTGGAAATGGGCTCCTAGCAATAATCAAACATCAATAAATAAATTAATTAATTTAATTAATTAAATGTCCTACTCAGTCTCCTTACAAATGTTGTCTAAAAGACTCTGTATACCTGATCAGTGACCCAACATTTATATGACTTGCAGAACTACCAGTTATTACAAATATGTGTACAATTATCTGTTTGTTGTACTAACATCTACTGCGATATTGTTAACTAAATTAGTAACCTTGCATTTGACTATGATAAGTAATACATTCTACCCTCTAAAGAAACTTTCCAAATGTGCATAATCCTCATACTCCTGCAATAAGTTTGAAATGAAGCATTACAACTTTTCTCTGCCTAGTTCTATAACAGTTTACATTCCATCCAGCCCATGGAATAAGTCCTACTCACATGACACATTGCTACTTTGCCCCCTCTCAAAAATATTGAATCCTGGAATATAGATTATCAGTATGCCCTGCATGCTGCATTAAATGGTTGCAATGAAACTCGCTCATCACACAGCTCTGTTCTCTTACCTTGCAGTATCTCCTTATCTGCAAAGTATGTTGGCTTAGTTTTTACATTTTACAATATACTTATTTAAGGCATTATCTACTGTACTCTCTAGCAAGTTGGTATGCTGTAAAGTAGCTTGGCAGCAAGGAACCTCCCCCCACCCATTTCTTAATAGACTGCCTGTTAGTTTCAACAAACTTATGTCTATTACATACTGGACTCTAGCCTGTGTTAAGATATTTCTTAACCAGCCTGTTTTAAGTTATTTCAAGCCGAAAGACACAACAGCAACAACAACTTCCCTGACAGTACTACACATCAAAACCTCTTATTCTTACTATGAACAGTACATAGCCTTATTCTGTTACAGTTTTTAGTGATTGTGCTTGACTCTGGGCTTGGCTCAACCTGCTCCGTTCGCTCTACTCCCACCCCCATTCCCAACCACCCCCCATATAATTTCCTTTATAGCTAACTACTTTGCACCTCCCACAACATAACCCTCCCCCTCCTGTCTTTCACTCCATAATAGAATATACCTCAACCCACTTGTTGCTACAATGAAATATTCTAACTTCACCCCCCCCCCTACTGGTACTAGCTGGTATGCACTATCTAATAGACCAACAAATTATACTCTTCCAATAATTTCATGTGGTTTGAAGGAAGTATTTTCCTTCAAAAATCGGGGGTTGCCATGGGGTCCCCCTGTGGTGGATGTTTCACCAACTGCGTTATGGCGTATTGGAAAACCACTTTATTGTTTCCTAACCCTTTGTTTCAAAACTATGTTGCTTGGTACACTCGTTACCAAGACAACATGTTTTTAATTTGGAAAGGCCCTACTAGCCTAGTACAAGAATTTATGACTACAGAAACCTCTTTAACCAATTTTTTATGTTTTTACTAATATGACTTACATACAGACACTATTAATTTTCTTGACATTTGTATTCACAAAGATTATCATAACAGTAGGTTTAGAACTACGATATACAGGAAGCCTACTTATTCAAATTTGTTCCTTCATTTTTCTAGCTCTCATCCCTACCACCAGAAAAGAGCGGTGGTTAAGGGACAGTTAGTTAGAGCAGCTAGAATGGTGTCAGATGAGACGGATTTTATAAGGGAATGTCAACTTCTGGAGAATATGTTTATCAACAGGGGATATCCCTCAATACTAATTTCTAACATTTCTGCAGAAGTTATTACTAAAAGACAAGTAGGCTATTTCCAGCCTTTATTGTCAACAGATTTAACAGTTGAACGTACTTCTAAAGCTAACCAGGAGGCTTTATCATTATCAACAGAGTCCCATTGTTTTGCAACTAGTTTTCTTTGTACCTATAATCTTGATCATGCATTAATAAGAAACATTTTAAATAAAAATTAGGCTTTTATTATTGAGGACAATAGACCGAACAAGGTTTTAGGTAACAAACCTAGGGTGGTTTTCAGACGTGGCTGTAACTTGAAGTCACTCCTGTAATATTCTAGTAAACCTTTAGTAAACAAACATATAGGTATGATAAAGTGTGCAGCATGTCACCAATGCAAGTTTGCTTGTTTGTTTGTTTAATTTAACTGTGGAGGCTGCCCACTAAAGTGTGCTAGCCTGTGTAACTGATTTATCACTGTCTCTGCATTTTCTGTGTGTTTCTACCAAAAAAACAAAAAAACAAAAAAATAATCCTTGCTTTCCCGCCTTCCTCGACTAGTTTAGACCAGTTTACAGGCATTGCTGTATTCTGGGCTGTGGTGTAGTTCCTGTGTTGTCCATTACCTTACTTGTATAGAAGGAAGTTTCTTTGCTCACCAGTGGGAGTGGGGAGCCTTGAGCAGCCTACCTGTCCTTGGGGGAAGTGACCTCAGCACAAGAAGCTGTAGTAATTGGTTGTTTGGGACCATTCCTAGCTCTTTTGTAGTTCACTGTTTAAAATCCGCCTCTGGACATTTTTCTGGCTATACTGCTCAGACAAGCTCCCAGAGTGGTCCTAGCACTACCTTCTGGATTTAAGTATCTTCTTCTGTAGCTTTCTTTGAACTAGCCTGAACTGTTTTTTTGCTGCATTATTTTAAAATCTGCACTTAAGTTTGCTTGTTTGTTTGGACCATTAACAATAGATACATTTGTAGTTCACTGTTTAATAATTGCCTCTGAGCATTTTTTTCTGGCTATTTTGTAAAAAAAAAAAAATTGCTTATTTTACATTTTCTGTATAGAAATGCTTAGTTCAATTTATTTAGTATTGCCTAGTTTTAATAGCTTCTGTAGAATTGCTTAGTTTAACTAGTCAATTTCCTGTTTTAACTGATTTCTGCATTATTTTGAAAATCTGGACTTATAGTTACATTTAGACTAGCCCGGTGAACAAATGTTGCTTGTTTGTTTGTTTAATTTAACTGTGGAGGCTGCCCACTAAAGTGTGCTAGCCTGTGTAACTGATTTATCATTGTCTCTGCATTTTCTGTGTGTTTCTACCAAAAAAAAAAAAATCCTTGTTTTCCCGCCTTCCTCGACTAGTTTAGACCAGTTTACAGGCATTGCTGTATTCTGGGCTGTGGTGTAGTTCCTGTGTTGTCCATTACCTTACTTGGATAGAAGGAAGTTTCTTTGCTCACCAGTGGGAGTGGGGAGCCTTGAGCAGCCTACCTGTCCTTGGGGGAAGTGACCTTAGCACAAGAAGCTGTAGTAATTGGTTGTTTGGGACCATTCCTAGCTCTTTTGGAATTCACTGTTTAAAATCTGCATTTGCATGGCTTTGCGCGGTCGTGCGCATAGCGCAGCACCGGTTAAACAGCTTAAACTTTTTCTGGCTCCGCCAAGTCTGCTCTTCAAATTTTCCCTTAAGGAAGCTCTACTCTTAGTATAACCAGACTACTCACTGTATTATAAGCCTATCACTTGTTCTCAATACTTCTCTACTAAGTAAGCACTCTCGTACTAAGTAAAGCACTACATCTACTTACCACCCCTGTGAATACCCACTTCCCTTAAAGGTATACCACTCCCTTATACTGTTCTAGCATGTCGAGTGGTAGATTACTGGCATCGTCTCCAGTTCAGCTGGTCAATCTGGGCATCTTGAGACAATGCTACAATTGTCTCATGTACACAGACAACCCTCTCCTCCTCCCAACAAACACAATTACATGTGAGAGATGCAACTATATAGCCAAACTGGAGGCTGAACTCTCTCAACCCAGGGCTGGCATGACCAGACAGGAGGAGATGGCAACCACACACACAACAATCCCAGTCCCACATAGACCTACCACAACTGCAAACCAAACACATAAAAACACAAAGACATACTCGGAGGCTCTAATAAAAAATTTACCAAAACAACAGAGGCTCCCAAAGGAGACATCCAAAAATCCACCACCTCAAAACAAAACACATGCGACACATACTTCAATAAATCAGTGTGTCGACCAATTGCAGCCCTTAAGGCCAAACACCTTGCCTGATACACTAGTAATAGGTGACTCCATAGTCAGACACACTGATGTCCCACTGACCAGGCTGAACAAGGAGAAGGTGACCGTGAGCTGTCTATGGGGGGGCTAGGATCCGCCACATAACACACGCACTCAGGTCACTCCAAAGCAAGTACAAATATGACTCTGTCATTGTCCATGCTGGTGTGAATGACCTGAGACGTGCCTCCCTGGACTAAATGAAAAGAGACATAGAGGAGTTCTCCGATTATGTAGCCCAGGCTGGTATGACCCTGACCCTGAGCAGCATCTTGCCCTCACCAAGAATGATACCACAATACAAAGACAAGATGATCAGCTTTAACAATTGGCTCGAGTACTGGTGTCATTCTAAGGGGATCCAATGTCTGTCTGCCTGGGATGATATGTTGGACAAGCCACGCTGCTTCGCAAGGGATGGCTTACACCTGTCACCACTGGGCTTCCGGATATTGGCTAAGGCTCTTGCCATCCCCATAGTGCCTTTTTTAGGCAAGGCTCAAAAGACAAACCCACCTCCTTAGAAAACAAAAATGGAAAAAACTAAGGGTAATGCTGCTCAATGCCAGAAGTCTAAATCTCAAGATGCAGGCACTTGATGCACTCCTCAGCATGGAGAACATCGACGTCTGTGCAGTAACTGAAACCTGGTTCAAGGCTCCTGAGAGCACCCCAGCACTACCAGGCTATACCTCATATCATGCTTTTCGGCCCCAAAACCCAGGCCAAAACACAAAGAGAGGGGGAGTGTCCATATTCATAAAGGACACCCACACCTCCAGGTTAGTAGCAACACATGAAACAACAGAGACCATTCAGGTGCAATTAACCATAGGCAAAACTGCTATACAACTGGTAGCATGTTACAGACCACCCTCCCGATCTCAAGAACCCCACTCAGCCTTCCTGAAGGCATTGGAGGATATGAATGTATCACAAAATACCATCATACTGGGAGACTTCAACTACCCAAACATAGTTGGGTACATTATTCTAGCCCTAATACCTAGCCCCAAGGTTTCTGGGAATTCATTCATTCAAATGCACTGGACTAGTCAACTCTCCCACTAGGGGAGATAATATACTAGACCTGATCATCACAAACATGGGGACAAAATGCTCCACACCGGAAGTATACCCCTTACTAGTGAGATCTGACCACAAACTAATCACCCTGGATATACATATCCCACCTCCACCCCCAGCACAAAAGACCACAGTGAAAAACTTCTCAAAAGCAGACTTCACTCTTCTTAAGAAGGAGATCGTATCCTTTAAGCCCACTGTGCCAGTGGATACCACATCCCGCAATGCCGAATCCTTCACAAATGCTTTCTATGGACATATCCAAGAATGCATGGATCATGCAATCCCAAACAAATCCAAGTCCCTCTCCACCAAATGTAAGCGTCCTGTCTGGTGGACCTCAGCCATAAACAAATTGTATAACAAAAGAAGGAAGCTACTGCACGTCAGAGTGAAATCCCATGAAGGGAAGACGTCTCTGATCAACATTAGCAGAAAACTACATTCTCTCATAAAAACATCCAAGGCAAACTTTGAGAGAAAAATCGCTAAGGACACTAAAGATAACCACAAAGCCTTCTTCAGCTATGTTAGAAACCTGAGTAGAAACCCTCAGATATGCTCAGAGTTGTATCACAACAACAAAAAATACACTGAACCCACAGATATTGCTAACATTCTGGCTGACAGGTTCAGTGCAAATTTCTCGCCTCCTTCACCCCCAAAAGAAGAAATACTTATCCCAGCTGAATGTAATATCCCTGTCATTTCTGATGTCCAAGTGAGAACCGCCCTAAACAAAGCAAAAAACACAGCATTAATGGGACCTGACGGTATCCCGAGGTGCGTGTTATGTGAACTCCAAGAGGAGCTAAACCCACACATAAAAATGCTATTTAACCTTAGCCTTACTTCGGGATATGTACCTGTACACTGGCGTACAGCAACAGTGGTCCCACTCCACAAGGGGGGTGCCTCTACAGACCCTGGAAACTACCGCCCCATAAGCTTAACTAGCCTGGTCTGCAAAGCTATAGAAAGATTCATTATGAAACTCATAAACAGAGACATAGGGGACATACAGACACTTGACCCCACCCAGTTCGGCTTTGTGAAGGGCAGATCCTGCCTTTTAAATCTGGTTGACTTTTTTGAAACAGTCACTAGAGCCATTGATGAGGGCAAAGCAGTCCATACAGCATACCTGGACTTGGCTAAGGCCTTCGACACAATACCCCACTCAGGCATCATAGATAAGCTAAACAGCTTAAAAGTAAACCCCTATGTCACTAGATGGGTTGCAAACTGGCTAAAGGACAGAACCCATAAAGTTAAAATCGCTGGAGCAATGTCAGACTCAAAGCCAGTCACAAGTGGTGTCCCACAGGGATCTGTCCTGGGACCCCTCTTGTTTGGCATTTATTTCTCAGATGTTAAAGCAAACATGGGAGGGCTGTGGCTGACAAAGTTCACAGATGACTGCAAACTAGGCGCCATAGTCGATACACCAGCAGACACACACATCCTACAAAAAAGGCCTCACTGAAACGGACAACTGGTGCCGTAGTCACGGCCTTAAACTAAATGCCAAAAAATGTATAGCCATCCCTTTTGGAAAAACAAAGTACCCACAAATTATCACATAGACAGCAACCCACTGAGTACGGAAAAGTAATCAGAGACCTAGGGACCCAAGTAGACAGTGACCTCTCATTTGACACCCACATTGCCAAAGTGGTTAGAAAAACATTCTACCTTGCACACCTCATCATGAAGGGATTCACATCCAGATCCAAGGATGTCATTGTACCCCTATATTCCTCCCTCATCAGACCCATGATTGAGTACAATGCCCCATTTGGTATGTACCTCACCCGGCACTTGCAACAGCTGGAGAGACCACAGAAGTACCTCACCAAAAGGATCAAGGGTCTCCAACATATGTCTTATTCCGCCAGACTAAAGAAACTTCAGCTCTATTCAGTGGCATACCACCTGCTCAGGGGTGATCTCTGCCTGACGTACAAGGCCATGTCCAGTCAGGATTTGATGGACATGCTCCACCTCAAAAAATCCAAATCTATCAGGACCACGAGAGCTAAAGACTTAAACCTCGGCACAAGTATAAATAGGACATGCTGGAGGGATAGATTCATAACCCAGAGGCTTCCCATGCTTTGGAACAGGATCCCAGTTCGTATTAGGCAGAGCCCCTCACTGACTCTCTTCAAGAGAAATCTTGATGAGTGGATGGGAGATCGAAAGTTTACCCCAAGGGTCACATCTGTGTCACTGCTAGACAGGGGCACAGTAAACTAATTCTATTATATAAGGGGACCTTCATTGTGTCACTACTAGACAGAGGCACAGTATTCCAGATTTATTCTGTACATTTTTGTACCATTTCATGGGGTGGCAAAAGCCACATCACTATGGCTAGGCTTACAAATGCTCCAGGGCAGATAGCCTAGTACTATACTATAAAACTATGAAACTATAAACACCACATATCAATTTAGGATTCGTGACAAATGGTATAAGGTTCAGGGTAGATTTTCTTGTGACTCGAAAGGAGTTGTCTACTCTGCCTGTTGCCTGAACTGCCGTTCTTTCTATATCAGAAAGACGGAAAGAAAGCTTAGGCAATGGATTTACGAACATCAATACACCATAAGCAGGAAAGATATGAACAACGCCTTAGCTAGGCATATAGAAGAATTTCCTGACCACAGTTTTAAGTTTAACATCTTGAGTCAGGTACAGTCGGATGTTAAGGGGGGACCATGGCAAATTAAACTCGAGATAGAGGAACTACTATGGCAAATAAGAACAGTAGCCTACATGCCTCCAGGTCTCAATGAAACTGTTTCCATTAAATGTTTCTTAAAATTGGCAGCTTTGAAAAGATAATTTTTCTTTATCTTTTTATTTTTATATTAGGAGTTTTCCTTATATAATTTGATATTTGTGGTCATTGTTTAACACCATTGATATGGTTCTTAGTTGGATAATTATTTTTAAAAAAGAATTCTAATATTTTTTAAAAATGAATGACATTCATTCAGCATCATTTATTTGGGTATTTTTTAATCAAGGTTAACTAAGAACTGTGGAGCTGATTATTGTGCGTTTTTCATTTCAGTATTGTAATTTAATACGTTAGTAATAGATTTTTTGACAAGAAACTTTTGTATTAATATACATTTTATATATACTGACACAACATGGTTTAAAAGTTTTTGATAAGGAACTTGTTTTTACTAATTATTGTGAGAAACATATTAATAGTTTAATTGGGCAGTTAGTGCACTATATATCTATGCCCAAATGGTTTGTCATTGTATGTCTGAGGAAGGAAACGTATTGACGTTTCCAAAAGCGCTTACATTAAATTTTTCAAGGTTTTTAGCTCCCGCTTGTTTTGCTGTTTTTTGTTCTATTTTAGAATATTAAAAGAGAGGTGTTAATCCAAGCCACCAATCATCTAGTTGTTTGTTATTGGTGTCTGTCTACTACAAACTATAACCGAAACATGAAATGTAATACCAGCCATGTACTATTTAAAACACATCCTTGCAAGCAAGTTTTTCATATGCAACCTTCAGCTAGAAATTGTATCTATTCATAATGTTGTTGTTTGTCTCTCGGCTTTTCCCGGTGAGGGGTCGCCACAGCTGAATTCCGGTCCACTAATGATTGACAGTAGATTTTTATGAAACACCGAGGTGCCAGCTCAACTCTAACCTTCAACGAAGGCACGCCCTTTTACGCATGCATGTCTTTCGAACACTACCCAACTGTGGGGAGGGCACTCCCAAGCCAAGCAGAGAATCGAACGGAAGAACCTCTTGCTGTGAGGTAACAACGCTACCACCATACCACTGCAGCATCCTGTATCCTTTCATAATGCTGACACTAATTTATTTATTTATTATTTATTTTACATTTATTTACCGGGAAAGTCCAACTGGGCATGGGATCATTTTCGGTGGTGCCCTGGGGAGAAGGGTTCCACAAAGATTAGCACAGCAAATACAGTAAATACAATGTACATGTTAATAAAGTAGAGTACAGAGTCAAAAGTTAATAAATACAATTCCAAGGCCAAGAAAGGAGCAAAAAGTAAATATACTATAAGGAGCGCAGTGTGCTACAATAAACAATACAGTTCAAAGGACATTCTGTTCAGTCATTTGGTTACACTCATCAGTGGCTAGTACAGTAAACACACATTGATTAGGAATATAGAAAGGAATTGTTGCAAGCTTTCATAGACGGTTAAGGTAAGATATGATCTAATTAAATGAAGTGACCCAGGGTCAGAACAATTATATAACCAAGAACTATGTAAATGGGACCAGAGAAGTTTTTTGAAATTATTTTTGTTTTAAGTGGTCCTAATATCTATGGGATGGTATTCCATGCTTTTGCAACAGAAATGGAAAACAAGGAGCCCCCAGAACTGTTGTTGCTTTTGCCTGTGTCAGCCAGTGCTTTATTGGTGGATTTTAATAAATGTTTGTTAGAGTAGATATTAAGTAGAACTTGGAGAGCAGGGACTCTATCGGGATAACAAAGCATTTGGCGGGCTATTGTAAGCTGGTTATATGTGAGCAGACTGGATAATTCTGGCCAGGATAGTTGCTTGATTGCTATGCAGTGATGTCTCCTGAAAGGTGAGTCAGTAGCAAACCTAGCTATTGTATTGCACCAGGTGTTTAGTCTACTTTATTTAGGTTGATGAGTATGGGGGAGGCATAGAGGAGTGTGGATAGTAGGTGGGTTCTTGCGATGGTGACTTTACTGTCATTGGTGAGGTACTTTTTGATCTATATAGGGTTCAAAGTTTTTATGGACTTTCTTTATTGTCTGTGCAATGTGCATATCGAATTTCATGTTGTGATCTATGATAACCCCTAGAAGTTTGGTGTGTTGGGCAGGTGTGATATGGGTGTTATTGGCTGAGAATATTGTGAATGGTAGTATAGGGTCTAAGTCTCTAGTGGGATAGAATATCATTAGCTGTGTTTTACTGAGGTTAAGTATTAGTTGAGAGATGGCTAACCAGGTTTCAACAGCAGCAAACGACTCTGTGTCAATTCCTGGAGTTGAGGGAGTGATGGGGCAGAGCAGATTAGAGTAGAGTCATCAGCATACTGGACTAGAGTGGCATGCTGGGTAGCTTTATGGAGTCGGTTGGTGAATATGTTGAAAAGAAGAGGTTCAAGAATGGATCCGTGGGGCACCCCTAGGGTGACAGGTAGGAGGGGAGATAAGGAGTTTTGTCATTTAACTGCTTGTTAGTGTTGGTTAGATAGTCTTGAAACCACGCTAGTGTGGAGTGGCTGAGATTAAGACTGGAGAGAGAAGAAAGGAGTTTGGGATGGGAGACAGTATCGAAGGCCTTGGAAAGATCTAGGAATACAGTGGATACTAGGTTACCATTGTTTCAATGTTGATTTTCTGTGTTGGTAAATCTAGTACGGGCTATGGTAGTACTGTGATTGGGAAGGAAATCATGCTAGGTGTTGTTTAGCAGTTTATTAGTGAGGAGATGGTGCTTTATTTGGGAATGTATACATTTTTCAAGGATTTTAGATAAGGGGGATAGAATAGCAATTGGACAGTAATTAAATAGTTCCACAGAGTTACCTCCTTTGTGGAGTGGTATTATATGTAAAATTTTCCACAGAGAAGGAACGCGTTTTTCTGATAAAGAGTGGTTAATGACCATGGAGACTAGGTAAGAGATGTCTTTGGCTGCGAGCTTTAAATATTCTGCAGGTAATTTGTCAGTGGCCAGGGTTGTGAGTTTAAGCCTGTTTAGGTATTTATATATTGTGCTAGTTGGGACAGGCTATAAGGAGAAGAGGTTTTGGTCTGCTGGTACAGAAGATATGTTTGAATGCGAAGTGGGAGAACTACTATTGGTGAGGCCTAGGATGGATTTGGTGAAATGTTCGTTGAACTGGGTGGCAATATTATTGGTGGTAGTGTCAATGTTTGGGGGTGGAGTACTGGTCTTTCCTGGTTGTAGGATTTTATTAATGGCAGCCCAGAATTTTTGTGCGTTATTTTTGTGTTTGGTTTGAATGCCTATATAGTGGTTCCTTTTGTCTGTCTTAATTTGTTTTTTGGCCTTGTTACTTCATTCCTGGTATGCCTATCAGTTTGAGTATTATTTTGATGCCATGAGTCCCATGCTTTATCTCTTTGTTTTAGTAATAGACTGGTATCTCTGGTCAATCAGGGGGCATAGTTGCTTTAGTTCTGATAGTGGCAAGAAGATTTAGAATGTTTAGAAAAGGGTTATTGAAGTAGTCTATGGCACTTTCCAGGAGGAGAGATGAGAGTGGTCTCGAGTTGCATTGATTAAGTGCAGATATGAAGTCATGGGTTTTAAAATTTTTTGTATACTGGATTTGTTGGAGGGTGGAGGATTTTAATGGATTCACTTGGTGTCTAATTATAAATGTGGGAAGGTGGTTGCTGAGGGTGTCTGGGGTGGAACCTGAGAGGTAGGTCTGAAGGACTGAAATGGTCTATTAATAATAATGATGCAGTCTAGGATGGACTCATTTTTTGATGCTTTATTTACCGGTGTTGTGGTTTTAATTAGTTGATTGAAATTGTGCAGGTTAATGTGGTTAGTGAGGTGGAGCAAGTTAACACCACCTAGTATGATTGTTTTTTGGGGAAATATTTGGGATGTCCAGTCTAAAATGGATTCTAGTTTGTTAATGTTACTGCCAGGGGGTATATAGGTACCAATTATATGTAATTGCTTTTTAGTAGATACAATAATACACAGAATTATTGCCAAAGCAGATGAAAAGGTGCTCTAAAATGCATGTGCAGTAATTACCTGCTTAACCGAAGTGCTGAAGATGAGTAAAGGTAGACCTTTAACGGGCACTTCATTGTGCTGAAGTGCAGAATTGCCCATCTCATTTATATGTAGCTGGTATGTTGCTTACTCCTGCTGCAGTCTAGGGAGGTCTGTGACTTGCACCCTCATCACAGGCAGAGTAGACACAGCTGACATAGCAGATGGGTTACAGCTTGGAACACTGCTGCTGTGATGCAGAGTGATGCCATTCTCATCGCATGCCCATTACTCAGTGCACATTGGTGCCATGGAGAACTGTTACATTGATGCCATTCTCATCTCATGCCCATTACTCAGTGCACATTGGTGCCATGGAGAGCTGTTACATTGATGCCATTCTCATCTCATGCCCATTACTCAGTGCACATTGGTGCCATGGAGAACTGTTACATTGATGCCATTCTCATCGCATGCCCATTACTCAGTGCACATTGGTGCCATGGAGAACTGTTACATTGATGCCATTCTCATCGCATGCCCATTACTCAGTGCACATTGGTGCCATGGAGAGCTGTTACTGTATGGCATATAGGTGCTACCAGATACTATTACTTTAATGCACATTGTCACCATGGGTACTATTACTATAATGGACAATGCTATTGTAATGCACAATGGTGTCATGGGGATCTATTACTATAATGATCTGTACTATTGTGATGCACATTGGAGCCAGGGCACTATTACTATCATGAGCACTACTACTGTGATGCACGGTGGTGCCTGGTGTCATGGAGCACTATAACTATGATAGACACTGTTACTGAGATGCACATTGTTGCCATAGGGCAATACTTTCATGATGAACACTACTATTGTAATGCACAATGGTGCCATGGGGCACTATTACTATGATAGATACTATTGTAATGCACAGTAATGGCCATAGGGCACTACTACTATGATGGACACTACTACTGTAACGTACAGTGGTGCCATGGGGCACTATTACTATGATGGACACTACTATTGTGATTCACAGTGGTGCCACAAGGTACTATAACCATTATGGACACTACTATTATAATGTACATTGGTGCCATGGGGCACTGTAACTATGATTAACACTACTATTGTGATGCACATTCATGCTATGGGGCACTATTATTATGATGGATACTTCTATTATGATGTTCAGTGATGCCACGATGCACTATTGCTATAGCTGTCACTACTATTGCAATATACATTGCTGCTACAGGGCACTATTACTATGATGGTCACTACTACTGTGATGCACAGTGGTGTCACAGGCAATATTTATCTGATGGAAACTATAATTGTGATGCACAGTGGTGCCACTATGCGTGCCCAAAGCTATTTATTGAACGTGTCTTGCAGATCTCCTTTGATGAGACCACTTTACAAACCCAATAACTTCACCAAAAGGAATGAAGCTCTGTACTTTTTTCAATGTCTTGTAGACTTTTGTGGCCAGATGTCTGTCTCTGTCTTACTTCACCATTACAGAACTGATTGTCCTGGACTTTCTGGACTTCTGGTTTCACTGCATGCCCAATATCTCCATCAATACCAGAACCAGAGAACTAAATCTTTACCAAAAGGTAAATAAAACATGTTGGAGGGAGAGATTTATCACTCAGCATCTCACAAATATTGGGAATAAACTTCCCCTGCATATTAAGCAATGCAACATACTATCATCGCACAGATTTACTCTGGGATTGACTGATATGGCCTTCCTACAGAAAGGAGATGCAACTGAGAGAAGATACTGGTAAGGTGTGAGTGGTCACAAGCTTCAGTGGCTATAGAGTATCAGAAAATTGATGAATCTAACATACGATCATAACTATTATTCAAAATTATTTATCCTCTATGTAGCAAAAATTTGACACAGACTAATATATGCACCATTTTTCTCCAGCATTTTTAACTGCCCACTAACCTGCCATAAGTGATGTTTCCACGCTCTTTTCCTAAATGAAAATGATTGTTTTCTTTTAAAGTGTATTGTCACACTTTCTTTAGCAACTCTTAGTGATGTTAGTCATTACAGTGTTTGAAACAAACAGTGTGCTACTTTCACAATTAGTTCATTCATAAGCAAAGCTACATGAAAAAAAATATATATATATATATATATATATATATATATATATATATATATATATATATATAATATGGGGCTACTACAAAATTTTGAACTTTCACAACTTTGAACTTCTTATGGTCGAGACCATAAGATAAAATTTGTGAAAGTTCAAAATTTAAATTAAAAAAACACTTTTTTTTATGTTTTTGCAGGAGGACACACCCCCCTGCACACCCCACATCCCCTGCAAATTAAATATACCAACTCTGAGATCACACTACAGCAAGGAAAATGGTAAATATACCATTCTGCACAGTGCGGCAATCTCCATTTTAACAGTTTGAACTTTCACAACTTCGATCTTATGATCTCAACCATAAGAAATTCAAACTTCTGAAAGTTCTAAATTTAGAAATAGACCTGATATATATATATATATATATATATATATATATATATATATATATATATATATATATATATAGGTTGGGACCATATGATTGAAGTATTGAAACTTCAAATGTTTTGAATGGAGATTACCCTTTTCTGAAATGTAGTGTAATCTTGGAATTGGTATATTTAATTAACAGGGGGGTGTGGGGTGCAGCCACCTACATGGGGGATGCAGGGGGCTTTCCCCTGCAAAGATGTTAAAAATAGAATTTTTTTTTCGATCATTTGGTCTTGAACATAACAATTTTGAAGTTTTGGAACTCAATAATCTAACATAGATATAAATATATATATATATATATATATATATATATATATATATATATATATATATATATATATGGGAACCAGAATATTCAGAATATTGAACATTTGTTATGCTGGAAAGTGGACAGAATACTCATTTGTTGTAGAATTCCGGCTTTACTTTTTGTGAGTTTGTGGTACAGTGGAGAGTATTTGCCTTTCCTTGATGTTGTTCAATCTCAGAGTTACTATAGCAGGGAATGGGGGTGTGGGAGTATGCTCCCCTGCAAAAAAAAAAAAAAAAATGTCTGTTTTTTTTTTTTTTTATAGATATTTTGAGCTTCGATGTTTTAACAGCAAACTTTTTTAATTCCTTTTAATATACCAATAAAGACTTATTTATGGGCTTACATCATACATCTCAAATGTTTAGCTCAAGAAATCTGGACAAATCCAAAAGTAATTATGGGGACAAAGGCCCAAAATCAGGGGCAGATTTTAAATATTGATCTTGTAAACTGTGAAAGTTGCTAGAATAACAGGTTTTCTATTAGCATGCATGTTCTGAAGGATATGAAGTCTGAAATGCAAATATCAGTCTTTATATAGTGAATTCAGTCCTCAGTGATATGCCACAAAACTGCAAATTTTATGAGGAAAAGGCAAAAATATGAGGGAAAAATCTGGAAATTCTGCAAAAACCTGACTGTTGAGCAGTGCAGATAACATAGGTGACAAATAGATAATATGGCTAGGCTTGAAACCAGTCAAGGAGAATGGCCTAGTTTTCTTCTATGAACATATGTACCTGTATTTCAGTCCAGCTAATAGATTGTTCTCAGCATTGTAGTTCAGGCAGTTATACTTGCTGAAAATTCCTAGCATAACAATTGTGTTGTGTAAAATGTTGAACTGTGTGATACACAACAGCCAGGAAAAGTGATAATGAAAGATTGGGTTTCAAGTTTACATGATTTACATGAGCATCCAAGATCTGTTGGTGGTCATGCATTGGTTTAGTTATACTGTAACTATGACTTTTTGAGAGCAATTTCTGAAACAGAGAGGACCCTTAGAATTTAAAAAAGCAGAAAATATCAAGACAATGATAGTATCCATGACTGTGGTAGTGAAAGTACTACAGGCAGAGGGAGTGTGTGTCTTACTGTTTTACTGCTGCATTTCTCCTTAAGCCTTTAGGTAAAATAATGAATCAACATTACTCTTAGCACTGCCATGAGATAGTACTATATGCATTCATACAGAAAAAATGTTGCAGTGCATTTTATCCTTATTTTTTTTAGTGATATAATACATAAGTATTTGTCAGATGATTGAATCTGTTCTACAAGTGCAGCATATCACATTTAATTTAGAAATGTTAACAGTGATTTATTATCAATAAATTAAATCTTGATTATTTTGGGGCATCTTTATTGAGTCTGTGAAACAGCTTAATGCCATTGCTGGCTATAACTCTACAGTAAAAACAAAATTATCATTAATCCAGTCTCTTTCAGGTTTTGCTATATTAATAAGTGATCATCTTCAGGAGGAAAGTAGTAACAGTTTCACTAAGATCAAATAACATAAGTAAGCTTACCGCTTTATTAAAGATATACAGTTTTATCCTTGCCATGTTGGTTGGTCTTATTTTTTTACTCACTTTGGACTTGTTTTGCTAAGACCATCTTTTATCCACTGTGATTGCTTTTACTATTAAATCGAATAATGCATGTGGGCAGAGACACCAATCATTTGTACCATGTTTAAAGAACCTTATGTTATGCTGTTTAAAAAGTGACATAATTATATGTAACCTTACTCCATCCCAATAGCTACACCAATTCAAGTGTTCCATGTAGGCCTGACATGCTTAGAGGTCAGTAGTCACTGTGAGATAAACTTCCTTTTGTAGAATAGGATCACATTTCCTTCCTGATTAAGTCTAAATAGTATGGATGAAATTACTAATTTATTTTGGTGTGTGTGTGTGTGTGTGTGTGTGTGTGTGTGTGTGTGTGTTAGTTATTAGGATCACAGTTCTACTATAAGTTTATTGATTATACTAATTTTAACAATGGGTAAACCTCTTTTTGAAATACATTATCCTTATTAACAGATTTAGCAGACAGACTCAGCAAGCTAAATACTTAAGGATGATGAATTTCAACAAAAAGTCGTATTTTTAAAGTCTTTTAACTTAACAGAGGTTACTCGAATTTACAATTAGACAGTGTAATTAATGAAGTTTGTTCTAAAATACATCATTTTCCCATGTCAACTTACAGCCATATTCCTAAAGAGAAGGCAAAGAATAACTTTTCAGAACCTTCCCTTTAAGATCCACCATATCTAAAATAACAGGTAAATAGGTAATATTGGATAATTGTCAGATTACTGCTGATAATTCAGATTTAGTTAAAACAGTGGGAGATAAACCAAGAATTGCATTGAAAAGGACTATGATTATTAAAAATGTCAGGTAGTTTAGTAACAGATTTTGGGGCTCATATACCTGTAATAGTTGCAAGTTACATAAAGATATAGAATGCAGGGGAAAACATCAGATTTCAACACAACAATTAATTGTTTCACAGTGGTTTATGTAGCTAGATAGCACTCTTGCAAAAGCTTCTATGTGAGAGAAGAATACACAGAACCTCTTACAGCATATTAATGAACATAGGTTAGCTATAAAAATATTGACCATAAAGCTTTAGCAAAACATACATCCAGTGGGAAGTCTTTAAGAAATGTGGGTTTTACATAATTAAAATCACCAAAGATTACCACACCATTTGATAAACTTTTTTTATCCAGTGTTTGCAGGAACTTTATGTGCAAGTCACAATTTAATTTTGGACTATTCTAGCATGCAACCAGAGTTCATAGGTTCATATGCAAGTACTAGGCTATCTGCCCAAGGGCATTTATAAGCCTAGCCAGAGTGTGTTGGTTTTCGCCACCCCCTTAGATTAGTTCCCTGTGCCTCTGAACAGCAGTGCCATTAATTCCCTGTGCCTCTGTCCAGCAGAGCCACTCCAGTGATCCCTAGGGTAAATTTTCTGTTTCCCATCCACCCATCAAGGTTTCTCTTGAAGAGTGCTAGTGAGGGGCTCTGCCTGATGTATATTGGAATCTTGTTCCAAAGCATGGGGAGTCTCAGGGGCAGGAATCTATCCTTCCAGCATGTCCTATTTATCGTTGTGGTAAGGTTTATATCCCTAGAGCGTGTGGCTCTCAGGGATTTGTTTTTTTTTTAGGTGGAGCATATCCATCAATTCTGGGTTGGACATGGCCTTGTATGTCAAGCAGAGATCACCTCTGAGTAAGTGGTATTCAACCGAGTACAACTGGAGTTTCTTTAGATGGGCTGCATAGGTCATCTGTTTGAGGCCAGTAATCCTCTTGGTGAGGTACTTTTGTGGTCTTTCCAGCTGTTGCAGGTGCCTTGTAAGGCACATCCCAAATGGGGCATTGTATTCTATAATGGGTTTAATAAGTGATGAGTAGAGAGGCACAATAACCTCCTTTGTTCTGGATGCAAACCTTTTTGAGATTAGGTGGCCACATAGAAGGATTTTCTAACCTCCTTGGCAATATGATTATCAAAGGCGAGATTGCTATCTACTTGGGTCCCCAGATCCCTTATTACTTTTTCTGTATTTAGGGGACTATCACCTATGTGGTAGTTCGTGGGCACTTTGTTTTTTCCAAAGGGGATGACTATGCACTTTTTGACATTCAGCTTGAGGCCATGATTTTGACACCAGGTATCCGTCTCAGTGACACCTTTCTGGAGGGTGTCTGTATCAGCCAAAGAATCAATTATGGCCACTAGTTTGCAGTCATCTGTGAACTTGGTCAGCCAAAGTCCTCCTGTGCTTGCCTGTACCTCTGAGAAGTATATACCGAACAGGAGGGGTCCTAGGACTGAGCCCTGGGGGACTCCACTTGTTACCGGTTTAGAGTTGGACCTACAGTCTGCACCTCTCACCGTGTGGGTTCTGTCTGTGAGCCAATTTACAACCCATCTCGTGATGTAGGGGTTAATGTTCAGTTTGGTGAGTTTGTCTATAATACCAGAATGGGGAATGGTGTCAAAGGCCTTTGCAAGGTCTAGGTAGCTGTGTGGACATCCTTTCCCTCATCTAATTCCTTGGTAACTGTCTCAAAGAAGTCCACCAGGTTTAGGAGGCATGATCTGCCCTAGCAAAGCCAAACTGGGTGGGGTCCAAAATTTGGAGGTCCCCAGTGTCTCTGTTAATGAGTTCAATGATGATGCGCTACATAGCCTTGCAGACCAGGCTAGTCAGGCTTATAGGGCGATAGTTCACGGGGTCCGTTTTGGTGACACCTTTGTGGAGTGGGATAACTGTTGCTGTGCACCACTCTGTGGGTACGTAGCCAGTAGAGACGGTGAGTTTGAACAGTGAGTTTAGGTGAGGGGTTAGTTCATTTTGGAGCTCTTGTAAGATACAGCCTGGGACACTGTCCGGTCCCATTGAGGCTGTGTTTTTGGCTTTTGATAAGGCTGTTTTAACCTGTGTGTCAGTGATTGCCTGTGCCTTACATTCTTCTGGTATGGTTATGGGCCCTTTAGGGGGTGAGAGGGGTGTGAAGGTTGCACTGAACCTGTCTGCCAAAATATTGTCAATATCAGTCATTTCAGTGTCTTTTATGCCATTCTGCACCAACTCAGAGCAGATCTGAGAGTTTCCACTTAGGTTCTTGACATAGCTAAAGAATGCTTTTTGTTTATCTTCGGAGTCCTTGGCAATTTTTCTTTCAAAGCTAGCCTTGGATGATTTAATGAGGAATCATAGTTTCTTGCTGATACTGATCAGGGATGTCTTTCTTTCTACGGATTTTGCTCTTATCTGTACTAGTTTCCTCCTTCTATTGTAGAGCCTGTTTATGGCAGGGGTCCACCTGACTGGTTTCCTTTTCTTGGAAGAGTGAGTTTTGGTTTTACTTGGAATAGCACGATCCATGCATTCCTGCAGATGATCATAGAGTGCCTTTGTATAGGTTTCAGCAGCTTGGACAGCACTGTCCATTGTCGTGGGGGCTGTGAGCCTTTCCACCTTGGTCTTAAGCAACGTGAAGTTTGCTTTTGAAAAGTTTTTCATGGTGGTTTCCTTGATTGGAGTGGGGGGTGGAATGTGAATATCCAGAGTGATTAGTCTATGGTATGATCTAACCAGCGAGGGGTTGACGTCAGGTGTGGAACACCAGTTGCCCATGTTGGTGATGACCAGGTCCAATATGTTGATCCCTCTGGTGGGGGTGTTGATCAGTTAATCCAGGGCGTTAGAGTTTATAGATTCAAGGAAATGTTGGGCAAGGAAGTTAGTACTTGAGTAGTTCTCCCAGTTAATGTTTGGGTAGTTGAAATCACCCAGTATTAGGGTGTTTGGTAGGACCTTCATATTTCCCACTGTCTCCAGAAATGTGGAACAGGGGTCCTGGGTCATGGTGGGTGATCTGTAGCAAGCTACAATTTGGATTGCAGTTTTGCCCATTGTTAAATGTACTTGGATGATCTCTGATGCATCGTGCTGCACCACTAACCTGGAGGTGTGAGTATCCTTGATGAATATGGATACACCCTCGCCTTTTGTGTTTTGGTCTGGGTTCTGTGGCCAAAAGGTATGGTATGAGTTAAACTCGGAAAACCACAGGCTGAAAGCTCTCAGTCCACTCCAACAAACAACTGCAAATGGTTATAAATAAATTTATTGTATGAGCTTTCACTGGTAGAAAATTCTCTAACTTCTTCAGACAAAAGCCTTTTTACCTGAGAGTGGTTATTCTCTACCTCTGGGTGAAGCCGGAGGGGGGTGATGTCATACCCTTTTGACACCAAGGGGGAGAAGTGTCCTGTACATTTTTTATTAATAACTTCGTCAAAGATGAATTCCATAAAAGCCTGTGGGTAGCCCCTTTAGTAAGTACTGAAGAGGATTTTAAGATTTTTAACTTCAGTTCCCTTCGGGTGGACATGGACATGGTTGACTTTTTCTCAAAAGGTCTGACTTTTGTGTGTGATAAGAGGGTTAGTTTTGTTAAAACCGTCATAGACCTTAAACTACTTGTCCACAAGTTGAATCTTTCTTACTTGATGGGGTCTAACTCCTCATTGACTAATAATTTGAAAGTATCTAGCTTGTTCAACCCACAGTTGCAAGATACTTTAGCTCTATTTGAAAAAGCCTGTGAAATTGATTTTAGACGGCTTTTGTTCAACAATACATGGTTTGTAAACAAGTCAAAGAATATTACTAATGAAGAACTTGAATTTATTGAGCTATTGAACTTATGCAAAGTACTGGTTATGAAACCTGACAAAGGGGAAGGGTTAATATTCATGGATCAGCATGATTATATTAGTAGAATGCAGACTGTTTTAGATAGTGCTGTATATGAACAAGTTAGCCTCAGCCAGGTTAATGGTGCATATAGAACCATCAATAACAACTTAAATTACTTGTTTTTGGAAGGGAGTATCGACATTGATGTTTTACATTATTTAATTATGCCAGTACCCATTATTCCAAAGTTCTTTGGAACCCCTAAAATTCACAAGGATCTAAACAATCCACCTTTTAGACCAATAGTGGATGGTAGAGGGTCCATCACTTATGCGTGTGCTAAATTTGTGGATGCCAAATTAAAACCAATTGTTAGAGCTGAGTCTCAAATCTGTCATGATTCTTGGCATTTTCTTGAGAATGTGAATAATATTGAGTAAGATGACGGTCTAATTTTCATCACAGTGGACGTGAAAGATCTGTATACTGTCATCCCCCAGCAACTAGGTGTAGAATGGGTTAGGAAGTTCCTTCACCTTAAGGGGCTTGACAATAAAGATATCCATGTTATTGAAACATTGTTAGAGTTGGCCCTGAATAACAACTTTTTATTTTTTGAAAACCAGTTCTATTTACAGAAAAGCGGGGTAGCCATGGGTGCCCCTTGTGGAAGTAGTTTTGCTAATAGTGTAATGGCTTATTGTGAATGAGAATTTTTATTTAAAAATTTGAAATTTAGGGAACACGTTACCTGGTATACAAGATACCAGGATGACATGTTCCTAATATGGAAAGGTGAAGTTTCTGTAATTCAAACATTTATTGATGAAATTACAACATTTACCAACTTTTTAGAATTCAAATAGGGTATGAAGAAATTTATTATTTAGATATCCACCTTTCAAAAGATCATTTAAACACTAGATTCAGGATGACCATTTTCCGTAAGCCTACCTATTCAAATGCATTCTTGCATTTCTCTAGCTGCCACCCGCTGCACCAAAAGAAAGCAGTAGTCAAGGGGCAGCAAGAATGGTGTCTAACTTTGCAGACTTCATTTTGGAATGTGAATTCCTAAAAACTATGTTTAGTAAGACGGGCTACCCACAGGCTTTTACGGAATTCATCTTTGCCGAAGTTATTAATAAAAGATGTACAGGACACTTCTCCCCATTGGTGTCAAAAGGGTATGACATCAAACCCCTCCGGCTTCACCCAGAGGTAGAGAATAATCACTCTCAGCTCCTAGGTAGGATATTAGATTCTTGACAACGTTTTCTTTGGATTCCCAATATATTAAAGAAATCATCATTCAAGATGATCATGGTTTAAGAAAAGCCTTTAGTCAAGTGCCCCAGTTTAGAGGCTCGAATTTGAAAAGTTTGGTCGAGATCTCTAAAAAATAGTCAAGGGCCATACAGGGATGTACAAATGTGGCAGATGCCATCAATGTTATTTTATCAATGTCACTAAGGTAATAAAAATCAGAGATAGAGTTTATGTTCTAAATGCTAAATTCAATTGTGATTCCCAGGGGGTGGTCTATGCAGTAGTTTGTGACCACTGTGAGGCTTTCTAAATAGGGAAAACCGAAAGAAAAATTAAACAAAGAATTTACAAACATTCATACAGTATCAGTAATTCAGTCGTCACTAATGCATTGGCAAAACACACTTTGGAATGTCCCACGCATAAGTTTTCCTTTGTAGTCTTAGAAAAAATAGAGAGAAATTTAAGAGTGGGTCCCTGGGAGCTGGCATTGGAAGAAGCCGAATTAGCATGGCAAATTCGGACAGGAGCTCACACTCTGCCAGGGCTAAATGAAGCATTGTCTATAAAATGCTTATTAAAAAAGAAAGCTTTAGCTAGGTGA
Organism: Protopterus annectens; assembly: GCF_019279795.1. Lineage (NCBI taxonomy): Eukaryota > Metazoa > Chordata > Ceratodontiformes > Protopteridae > Protopterus > Protopterus annectens. The sequence continues at coordinate 77,059,258 of NC_056749.1, read as the reverse complement.
AAGTGGTTTATATGCTGTTTTAGATGAGCTTTAACATGTGCATTGCCTGTCACTATACTGATATAATTGTTTAACCTTTCACTGTATGTGTATGGAATGAGGTATAGTATAGCTTAGTCTGTATAGTTTATTTTCATACACATGTATGTTCGAATGGTTTTTATTTATTTATTATGTTCATTCTGGGAGTAAAATGAAAATCCCAAATTATATTTGGTATTTTTTATTTTATGTTTATTGTTGTTGGCTAGGGTGCCACATTTTCCAAACGATGAATTTCAAGTTTAGTTCTGGTTCCATCATGTTTAATAACAGTCGTATGGATGGCAGGAATCAGTAGGTTTTCGATGGTTCATGTTGGTGTTTTTAGATTAATATATAGATTTTTAAACAATGTGTGTTTTTTTAATTAAGCATAAATTGCACATTTTTATGTTAATATTACAGACAATACTGATCCACTTGCTATACAATAGTTCTAATCCTATCTAAATAATAGGCAACTGGCTGTACTATGGGAGAATAACTTGTCTTCCCACTTACCAATTGCCCTTGGAGTCCCTCAAGGCTCTATATTGGGTCCTCTCCTCTTTTCTATTTTTACTAACGACCTATACACTGTACTACCTCAAGCCACCTGTATCCAATATGTGGATGACACTACACTAATATGCTCAGCCTCCTCACTTTCACAACTGCATTCCCTAACCCAAGACACGTTTAACACAGTAGAGAATTGGCTTCTTCAATGATGTCTCATCCTGAACCCAAAAAAAAACAAAAATGCTACTATTTACTCCCACCCGCAGAGCCCCCCCACTACATTTCACAATCACATCTAATAATGGTACAATCATATCTCCAGACTCTACTACAAAACTACTTGGAGTACTAATCGACAACCACCTCACCTTTGAGCCACATATTAACAGCACTATAAAAACAGTAAACAAAAAACTAGGTTTCCTCTATAGGATCAAACCCTTTCTTACCCCACTAGCCAGGACCACTATTGCCTGGACCCACCTTATCTCAGCCCTACTATATGCATCCCCTATCTATACCAAACTATGCAAAAGCAATCTGAACAAGATGGCTAGCTCCTACAAAAATATTGCCAGATTTGCAACTGGCTCTAACTATAGAACCCATCATTGTAACAATCTTAATCAACTAGGGTGGTTAGAATTGCCAAATCTTATTCTATCAAACCAGCTAACTATTGCCTATAAGATACTGTTTCATCCTACAAATACTCCAATACTAACTAACCTAATCACCCCCTACAATAACCTGAAAACCCTGCGCTCTTCAAACAAATTAATGGTAAAGATATGTAAAACCAACAATCTGACTGGAGACTCTCTATTCTCTAACACAGTGGGTAAAACCTGGAACTCCCTCCCTACTCATCTAACCTCTCTACCTTCAACTGCCCTATTTAAATCCAAGTTCAAATCATACCTTAAATCACACTGTCTATGCCCCTGTGCAAACCCAGACTAACTTCCTCCACTGTCTCCTGACCCTGTTCTTCTCACTCACACAAACTAGTTATTCCTTTTCTACTAACACTATTGTTTGTAAAACCTTCTTAAAGTTCAAATAGTGCTCAATTCTACTTACCTTATATTTTTGTTGTATGTATATCCATACATGATATGTTAGCTTAGAAGACTTTTTCCTTACTCTTAAGCTAAAATGTATTTACTAGTATACTCTTAGCTAAAATGTATTTACTAGTAAAATTTGTTAAATCTTAGTAATGTACTTATATTATTGTGATTTTATTCTGAAATGTGGAGCTTTTATCCCCGGGCCTCCACTAAAAATGGACATGTATCCAGTTGGACTAGCCCAGTCAACAAATGTAAAATAAAATAAAATAAAATAAATAACAATTCTGATTGTTTTTATTAGTAGTCAGCATGTTGTAAGACTGGAATTTTGAACATTACGGTCATTGTAATGGTCTAACGCTGTGTTGCTTTAATTTTTAAATGCTTGCATAACATCACGAGGCTCAGTGTTTTTCATTGGTAGCCTGGTTTTCAAATGTACTTTTAAAAGGTGTGTTTTATGTAAAATGTTTTTTGTCTGAAGAAGCTGGAGAATTTTCTACCAGCGAAAGCACTTACAATAAATTTATTTATAACCATTTGTGGTTGTTTGGTGGAGTGAACTGAGAGCTTACAGCCTGTGGTTTTCCGAGTTTGTCTAGTTTTTCATTGTTTTCATGGTATGCGTTATAGCCTGGTAGTGCTGGGGTGCCCTCTGGAGCCTTAAACCAGGTTTCTGTTACTGCATAGATATCGATGTTCTCCATACTGAGGAGTGCCTTGAGTGCGTGCATTTTGAGGTTTAGACTTTTGGCGATGAGTAGCATTACCCTCAGTTTTTGGTTATTTGTGCTATTTACAGTGGTGGGTTTGTCTTTTGAGCCTTGCCTAAAAAAGGCACTATGTGGGGCAGTAAGAGCCTTAGCCAGTATTCAAAAGCCTAGGGGGGACAGGTGCAAGCCATCTCTTGTGAAGCAACGTGGCTTGTCGAGCATGTCATCCCAGGCAGACAGATACTGGATCCCCTTTGAATGACACCAGAAACTTAGCCAGTTGTTGAAGGTGATCATTTTTTCTTTATACTGTGGCATCATTCTTGGTGAGGGCAAGATGCTACTCAGGGTCAGGGTCATAGCTGCCTGGGCCACATGATCAGAGAGCTCTTCCATGTCTTTTTTCATGTAGTCCAGGGAGGTACATCTCAGGCCATTCACACCAACATGTACAATAACAGAGTCATATTTGTACTTGTTCTGGAGTGACCTGAGTGCTTGTGTTATGTGGCAGATCCTGGCACCTGACAGGCAGCTAGCTGTAACCTTCTCCTTGTCCAGCCTAGTTAGTGGGACATCAGTGTGCCTGACTATAGAGTTGCCTATTACTAGTGTGTTGGGTATGTTATTTTGCGTTAAGGTCTGTGATTGCGTGGCACACTGATTATGTGAAGTATGAGTTTCATGGTTGGTGATGGGTTGTGGAGGTTGCTTGGATGTCTGCTTTGGAGGTCTCTGCTGCTTTTGCAGATTTTTATTTAGAGCCCCCGAGTATGTTTTTGTGTATTTATGTGTATTTGCCTGTGTTGGTTTGTTAGGTCTGTGTGAGACTGGTGCTGTGTTGTAAGTGTTACTCTTCTCCTCTTGACAGTCAGTTACAGTTTGGGGTTGAGAGAGCTTTGCCTCCAGTCTGACTGTATAATTGCATCTCTTTCATATATTATTGTTTGGTGGTAGGAGAAGAGGGTTGTCTGTGTACATGAGGCAGTTGTAACATTGCCTCAAAATGCCCAGATTCACCCATCGGACTGGAGAGTACACCGGAAACTGCCCTTTGGACATGCGTGAATAGGTAGAGTGAGTTGTTTTTCTGATTGACTGGTGGGGACGAATAGAGAACCTTGTCCTTCTGGACAGTATAAGGGGGGCTAGTGCTACGGGTATTTAGTGCTTGTTATGAGTTTTAAGCAAGTGCTGAGCTGTAAAATTAATGGTTTGAGTGCTAAAGGTGAAGGTTTGTCTAGTTTCAAGGGAAAAACTAAAGAGTAGACTTTGTGGCGTTGGGAATAGTTTAACCCTAGCTAACCGGCGCTGCCCGGCATGCAAAACCATGCAAATGTGTTTTTTATATCAGAAAGATTAAAGAGATAGAAATTAGCCAAAATGGCTAATACAACTACAGTTTCTGGGCAGAAACCAGTCCTCCAAGGGCAGGTAGGCTGTTCAGAGCTTCTCACTCTCACTGGTGAACAAAGAAACTTCCTTTTTGCCCAAGTAAAGTATGATCAAACACAGAAGCTTAAACACAGTCCAGGTATCAGCAGGTTTCTGAAACTTGATTGTTCTAGCTTAGTAAGGCAGGAAAACAGCAAGATTTTTTTTTTTTTCAAGAAAACAGTAGAAACAAATGCAAAAACACTTTTATAGTGCAGTAATGGCTGTCACACTTGAGTGGGAAGCCAGTAACAGTTAATACAATTTACAACAAACAATGAATTTTAAAGTGCAGGCACAAATAAATGCAATTTCAGTGTAAAATGAGCACTCTGAGAAGCAACAAATGCCAGAAAATGAGTGTTTAGGTGGAAATAGCAATAAACAACAAGAAAAACCAAAAAATGGTACTTAAACACTCCAAAGTCTTTACTTTTGTCTCTCTGGTGTTGTAGGTCTCTGCAGGAAACCTGGGCAGGGGCTGCTGAGCTTATACAAACACAGAAAAACATGCAAATGTGGTTTTTATATCAGAAAGATTAAAGAGATAGAAATTAGCCCAAAATGGCCAATAAAACTACAATTTCTGGGCAGAAACCAGTCCACCAAGGGCAGATAAGCTGTTCAGAGCTCCCCACTCTCACTGGTGAACAAAGAAATTTCCTTTTTGCCCAAGTAAGGTATGATCAAACACAGAAGCTTAAACACAGTCCGGGTATCAGCAGGTATCTGAAACTAGACTTTTCTAGCTTAGTAAGGCAGAAAAACAGCAAGATTTTTTTTTTCAAGAAAACAGTAGAAACAAATGCATTTCATTTGAAAGAACCTAGCTACACCACAGGATAGACTTGGAGGGATATTTAAATGTGTGCAATTTGACTTGATCCATGAATGTGTAAGTAATGATGTATTGATTTGAATGATTTGGGTTCTGGAGTCGAGCGAGTGCTTGACCATATAATCAGTTATACCAAGTAGGAAATGTTATGTCACGATGGTATAAATTTATTATAGTGTGACGATCTATATATAACAAAAACAACTAGATAGCTAGTTGATCTATAGATGCACAATACAATTTATGCTGCTAAGGATGAGATATGCATATATTTTAAAATGGAGTGTGCATACAATTTTATTATGTGATGAATTTTGGGTATTATAATGTGGATTTTATTTATGTATCAGCAACTAAATAGTTAATTTGTTGCTGTTTTAATCTATGATGTCAAGCAACTAGGGGGCATTTTGTGCTGAAGTGATTTGCTACAACAAACATTTGAATTTAATTAGGGGAGGTGTTATGTATAAATGGAAATGTTTGGCAGTTTATGCACTTTTACTTGTAAATTGTCTGATGAAGCCACATTTTGTGGTGAAAGCGCTTACCTGCTTGAAAATAAATGTGATTTTATTTTACTGAATGGTGATACAAGTCGTGCTTCAGTTCATCTTTGCTGTTTTCTGCTGTTTTGCCTACATTTTACAGCGGGGACTGTTTGCCTACTGGGGAACATCCTTTCTTGGATTATTATGTTTCAATAGCTTTTCTTTAGAGAGTTTTCAAATTTCGGATACATTTGTCTATTCAGTACAGCACATTCACTATCAATTCAAAATAATTATAAACAAATAATTTAGGTTTCCTTTAATAAATTTTAGTTGCACACAGTTACTCGTATAATTTTAATATACCACAGAAGGAAGATCATTGGGCCACAGTATGTTGTTTTAATAGCAAATGTTGCAATGTGTCTTTTCAGCTACACATTAAATAATTTCCATAGGCAAATATCTAATAAACATTCCAGGTCACACTACAGCCTGAATGATCATATAAGGAAACAAAACTTTAATGTGAGAAATGTACTAGTCAGTAATCCTGGTATTAAAAACTTTAACTTCAAATAAAAATTAAAACAGGTATTCAAAATATCTGCTTTTATCATGCTGTATTCAAGGCAACTTAACACTATTATATATATATATATATATATATATATATATATATATATATATATATATATATATATATATATATATATAACACTGAAACTTCCTTTTACATAATCAGTTTAACATTAACTCTTTGTCCTTTTTCTTCCACCGATCATTATTATTATTATTATTATTGTTATTATTATTATTGTTATTATTATTATTATTATTATTGTTGTTGTTATTATTATTATTATTATTATTATTATTATTATTGTTATTATTATTATTATTATCATCATCATCATGCAGAACAAAGGTCATTTATACTTCTGTGCATAACTCCAACCTGAGTCACCACTAACAGTGTCAACAGCTGAAATGCAGGCTATTTAAAAGGGACGTAGAGACAACAGAAAGTTGGAACTAACAAATGTAATAGCTGAACGCATATAAAACAACAAGACAAAAGTTATGTTAGGTACATTACTCAGGTAGTGAGTTATCCAACAGAGATTAAATAACTTCCTCTGGTCTCAGTTCACAATGTTTAATAGGCCTGCTGCTTATTGCAGCCGCTGCTGTTTAGAGGGGAAAGCAGGGATAACAGAAATAAATGACAGTAGGTGGAAGTATGTAGGCCTCACTCAAACTGAATTAAAATAAACTGGAAGTTATGTTAGGTGTATCAGCCAGGTACTCTGTCCCAATACACACATACGACAATAACAATCAAATGCATTCAAGCATGGATTTCACTAACATATGTAGAATAGGACAAATTCTCAGACTTTTTACCAGGTACCAAAATATACAAAATTGTGAATTTCTATAAAGATATTTTTCATTTCCTTTTTTTACATTGCCTCAAAATGCCCAGATTCACCCGTCGGACTGGAGAGTACACCGGAAACTGCCCTTTGGACATGCGTGAATAGGTAGAGTGAGTTGTTTTTCTGATTGACTGGTGGGGACGAATAGAGAACCTTGTCCTTCTGGACAGTATAAGGGGGACTAGTGCTACGGGTATTTAGTGCTTGTTATGAGTTTTAAGCAAGTACTGAGCTGTAAAATTAATGGTTTGAGTGCTAAAGGTGAAGGTTTGTCTAGTTTCAAGGGAAAAACTAAAGAGTAGACTTTGTGGCGTCGGGAATAGTTTAACCCTAGCTAACCGGCGCTGCCCGGCGTGCAAAACCATGCAAATGTGGTTTTTATATCAGAAAGATTAAAGAGATAGAAATTAGCCAAAATGGCCAATAAAACTACAGTTTCTGGGCAGAAACCAGTCCTCCAAGGGCAGGTAGGCTGTTCAGAGCTTCTCACTCTCACTGGTGAACAAAGAAACTTCCTTTTTGCCCAAGTAAGGTATGGTCAAACACAGAAGCTTAAACACAGTCCAGGTATAGGCAGGTATCTGAAACTTGATTGTTCTAGCTTAGTAAGGCAGGAAAACAGCAAGATTTTTTTTTTTCAGGAAAACAGTAGAAACAAATGCAAAAACACTTTTATAGTGCAGTAATGGCTGTCACACTTGAGTGGGAAGCCAGTAACAGTTAATACAATTTACAACAAACAATGAATTTTAAAGTGCAGGCACAAATAAATGAAATTTCAGTGTAAAATGAGCACTCTGAGAAGCAATAAATGCCAGAAAATGAGTGTTTAGGTGGAAATAGCAATAAACAACAAGAAAAAACAAAAAATGGTACTTAAACACTCCAAAGTCTCTACTTTTGTCTCTCTGGTGTTGTAGGTCTCTGCAGGACACCTAGGCAGGGGCTGCTGAGCTTATACAAACAAAAAAAAAAAACATGCAAATGTGGTTTTTATATCAGAAAGATTAAAGAGATAGAAATTAGCCCAAAATGGCCAATAAAACTACAGTTTCTAGGCAGAAACCAGTCCTCCAAGGGCAGATAAGCTGTTCAGAGCTCCCCACTCTCACTGGTGAACAAAGAAACTTCCTTTTTGCCCAAGTAAGGTATGATCAAACACAGAAGCTTAAACACAGTCCAGGTATCAGCAGGTATCTGAAACTGGACTTTTCTAGCTTAGTAAGGCAGAAAAACAGCAAGATTTTTTTTTCAAGAAAACAGTAGAAACAAATGCAAAAAATACTTTTATAGTGCAGTAATGGCTGTCAGACTTGAGTGGGAAGCCAGTAACAGTTAAAAATACAATTTACAACAGACAATGAATTTTAAAGTGCAGGCACAAATAAATGCAATTTCATTCTTAGAAGCAATAAACACCAGAAATTAGAAGAAGTTAATAGAACTTGTAATATTCCATCAATTGCCACACCTAATATTTTACACTCAGTGTTAATTGTACGTAGTCTTGCATTTAAGGATGAGTGTATTTAGTAACACACTGCCTCCAGCAATGGTTTTCCTTCTTTGACATCCAAATTCGTTGTATCTTTCAAAGGAAGGGTAATCAGTGTGCCAACTTTCTTTGATTGCAGCAGCTTTATATATATATATATATATATATATATATATATATATATATCTATGCATTTTCACTCTGAGACTATTGCTTTTTCTAACTATGCTTCTCGTCTTTCAAGCACAAATACGGTGTTACTGAATTTGATGTATTTAATAAGCATAAATAGTGCTCTAACATAGCACTATTGTTTTAGACATACAAACCTATGTCAAACCCAGAGCTGTTGGACATGCTCCACTTAAAGAAATCCCAATCCCTCCAAGCTACATGCTCTAGGGACCTAAACCTTGTCACCACAATAAACAGAACATACTGGAGGGATAGATGCCTGTCCCAGAGACTTCCTATACTCTGGAACAGGCTACCTATCTATGTCAAACAGAGCTCCTCATTAGCACTCTTCAAGAAAAATATTGATGATTGGATGGGTAATAGGAAATTCACCCCAGGGATCACTTCTGTGGTTCTGCTTGACAGGGGCAAAGGAAAATAATTTTCTTGGGTGGCGAAAGCCAGGGTATCTTTTTGGCTAGGCTTGTATAGGCCCTAGGGCCAATAGCCTAGTACCTACCTATGAACCTATGAACCTATGAGAGTTTATCACCATCAAAGCAGTACCAAAATGACTTATATGTATGCATCAAAGAAAATCCTGTAATGAAGCGCACTTTCTTCCCAGAATGTCATGAACTCTACAGAGTTGCTATTATTAAATATTCATAATAATCTTACTTTAATAAAGCCAATAACCTAGGTAAGAATAACATTTAACTAATCCCACATTTGACTGTGTTTATGTTACAAAAAGTAGCATTTTCTCGAGAACTTTGTTTCATATGATTTAAAAGAACTGTCTTTACATTGTTAACTTCTACAGCTATTGCATTTATACTTACATTTGTTTGTTTTTAATTTGAACAACACAATACACATGCCAATAAAGTTTAATCCAGTTATGTATGAAACTTTGTTTTATCTACGTTAACCAATATACTTGATAATCCCATGAATATAGAGTCTCATACAAGAGCATTGCCTTTTTCATTTTCTAGAATGCTCTCAATGTTTTTTGATTCAGTTGTGTCACTGACTTGTTAAATGTCATTATTCAATATCTATGGACCTATGTTACCATCTAGTGCCTCTCTTTTAAGTTCTCCATTCTCTGACTCAGAATGTATGACTGTTGAGTTTATCACAATTTTTCTTCTGCTTTGATTACAGTTATCTGTATACTCAGTGATGTCTGCTTAGTTTGACAGTTGGTTTCCACTGGCATTTATTTCACTAGGTGCTTTACATCTGATTATAACCTTAAGACACAAAGGTTGCACGAGGATTTCTGTAGTGTGTGTGAAAGTTAGATTCTGGTTAATCCAGATAAGGAGAGCCTCATTCAGCATTTATTATTTCACCTTCATGCTTATTCTTTCTTAAATTCTTAAAGCCTTTTACGCTATTTCTTTGACTGAATGTTTTCTCTCTTACTTGCTGAATTCTTAACTGTGCTATTTCTAGCTTTACTTTTTATCTTGTCATATTTCTTCTCTAGTCTTTTCTTTAAGCTACCCCAGGATGCTAATGTGTTAGTCAATAATCATGAACAAATAATTATTTAATGTTAAGCAATTGATTCTAAGAATACTTTTTTAACTGAAGGTGCAAGGCGTCTTGCAAAAATTTACTTTTTTGTGCAGCACACTAGCTATCAACTTTTCATTGCAATTTAGTGAAATTGTCTGTTACTAATCATCATGCCTAGTAATATCATTTTATGTTTTTGAGAGTGAGTCTGATGTTTCTTGGAACTACTTTGAATTATCTTTATTTAACATTTCCATATTGTGTGAGCTCATAGTACAATGCCCTCTTCCTTCGAACCACTCATTCACATATACAGTTACTGACTTAAGGTTATACTGGCCAAGCAATGACATCTACAACAGAAGATATAGACTTACTGTAAATAATATGGTTTATTATAAATTACATACAATATCGGCATTCTTATTCTTTAAATAAATCCCCTAGAGCAAAACTGTAAAATTCTTACATGTTTCAATAGCTGAAAACAGCAACGGTAAACTGAAGCACGACTTGTATCACCATTCAGTAAAATAAAATCACATTTATTTTCAAATAGGTAAGCGCTTTCACCACAAAATGTATCTTCATCAGACCATTTACAAGTAAAAGTGCATAAACTGCCAAACATTTCCATTTATACATAACACCTCCCCCTAATTAAATTTAAATGTTTGTTGTAGCAAATCACTTCAGCACAAAATACCCCCTAGTTGCTTAACATCATAGATTAAAACAGCAATAAATTAACTATTTAGTTTCTGATACATAAATAAAATCCACATTATAATACTCAAAATTCATCACATAATAAAATTGTATGCACGCTCCACTTTAAAATATATGCATATCTCAGCCTTAGCAACATACATTGTATCGTGCATCTAAAGATCAACTAGCTATCTAGTTGTTTTTGTTATATATAGATCGTCACACTATAATAAATTTATACCATCGTGACATAACATTTCCTACTTGGTATAATTGATTATATGGTCAAGCACTCGACTCCAGAACCCAAATCATTCAAATCAATACATCATTACTTACACATTCATGGATCAAGTCATATCGCACACATTTAAATATCCCTCCAAGTCTATCCTGTGGTGTAGCTAGGTCCTTTCAAATGAAAGATATAGTACCATCAAACATGTTATAACATAATCGTTCAGCTTACAACCCTTGTATGCTGTCAAAAATCAGTCACAAAGTGATTTCTATTTTGCGTCATTCAAATAAACAGTTTACTGTACCTTCTTAAACATAGATGAATGACGAGCCTATTTATCTATATATCCATACTAGGTTCCAGTATGCAGTTAAATATGCATTTATCCAGTTTACTTTTACAATAAACCCCCCTTTTTAGTGTGAATGCTGTTAAGCATTCAATCTATTTATTTCACAAAAGCTATATATAGATATATATATATATATATATATATATATATATATATATATAATGCCCATATAAGTATATTATTGTACATCCATCAAATAAACTAATTTTATCTAACAGATACTTATAGAAATGGTAGTAAAGAATGACAGATCCTAGGCAATAAATGCATTTCTAAAAACTAAACTACACTTCATATGGAAATATTTATAGCTAGCCAAAAATAATTTATCATTTGAGCTACATATACTAAGCTGTAAGACATGTTCTAAATATATATGGTGGATATAGATGGATTTTCCTTGGACCAAGGAATATTTAGTAATATGTGTAGAAGTATGCATATAAGTGAATCTGTTTATGCAACTATATGGTCAGTTTTATATGAACATGCTTGCAACAGGAATTAATGGTTGGTTATGTATGTTAAGGATGTGTGTGTGTGTATGTATATATATGTGTATATATATATATATATATATATATATATATATATATATATATATATGTGTGTGTGTGTGTGTGTGTGTGTGTGTGTGTGTGTGTGTGTGTATATATATATATATATATATATATAAAAACTTTTTTTAAATATATCTGGCTATATAGTATGACATGCACTCTATGGTTTATATATAACAACAGATATGCAGTGGTATTGATTATGATACCATATATATTTAGAGCATGTCTTATAGCTTAGTATATGTAGCTCAAATGATTGATTTTTGGCTAGCTGTAAATATTTTCATATGAAGTGCAATTTAGTTTTTAGAAATGCATTTATTGTCTATGATCTGTCATTCTTTACTGCCATTTATATAAGTATCTGTTAGATAAAATTAGTTTGAAGATGTAGATTGATGCCAATATTAGTAGCAATTTGATGGATGTACAATAATATACTTATATGGGCATATTATGAAGAGTTGTATTGATTTTATATAATACCATATATGCTGAATATATAATGGAACTGCTCATGTTTGTGAAAAGATTTCTTAAGTATATATATATATATATATATATATATATATGTATATATACATACATGAGGACTTATTAGGTAAATCTAATGCTACATACTCTTTATGTTATAGGAAATGCACTTTGCAAGTAGCCAAACAGTGAATTATTCAGATGGCTATGTTTTTAAGGAATAGAGGCATGGCGTGATGACGTCACGATTAGGAGTGCTTTTCTGAGGTAAAGTCAGTGCTTAACAGCATTCACGCTAAAATAGGGGGTTTATTGCAAAAGTAAACTGGATAAGTGCATATTTAACTGCATACTGGAACCTAGTCTGGATATATAGATAAATAGGCTCGTCATTCATCAATGTTTAAGAAGGTACAGTAAACTGTTTATTTGAACGACGCAAAATACAAATCACTTCGTGACTGATTTTTGACAGCATACAAGGGTTGTAAGCTGAACGATTATGTTATAACATGTTTGATGGTACTATATCTTTCATTTGAAAGAACCTAGCTACACCACAGGATAGACTTGGAGGGATATTTAAATGTGTGCAATTTGACTTGATCCATGAATGTGTAAGTAATGATGTATTGATTTGAATGATTTGGGGTCTGGAGTCTGCTTGACCATATAATCAGTTATACCAAGTAGGAAATGTTATGTCACGATGGTATAAATTTATTATAGTGTGACGATCTATATATAACAAAAACAACTAGATAGCTAGTTGATCTATAGATGCACAATACAATTTATGCTGCTAAGGATGAGATATGCATATATTTTAAAATGGAGTGTGCATACAATTTTATTATGTGATGAATTTTGGGTATTATAATGTGGATTTTATTTATGTATCAGCAACTAAATAGTTAATTTGTTGCTGTTTTAATCTATGATGTCAAGCAACTAGGGGCATTTTGTGCTGAAGTGATTTGCTACAACAAACATTTGAATTTAATTAGGGAGGTGTTATGTATAAATGGAAATGTTTGGCAGTTTATGCACTTTTACTTGTAAATTGTCTGATGAAGCCACATTTTGTGGTGAAAGCTTATTGCTTGAAAATAAATGTGATTTTATTTTACTGAATGGTGATACAAGTCGCTTCAGTTCATCTTTGCTGTTTTCTGCTGTTTTGCCTACATTTTACAGCGGGACTGTTTGCCTACTGGGGAACATCCTTTCTTGGATTATTATGTTTCAATAGCTTTTCTTTAGAGAGTTTTCAAATTTCGGATACATTTGTCTATTCAGTACAGCACATTCACTATCAATTCAAAATAATTATAAACAAATAATTTAGGTTTCCTTTAATAAATTTTAGTTGCACACAGTTACTCAGATAATTTTAATATACCACAGAAGGAAGATCATTGGGCCACAGTATGTTGTTTTAATAGCAAATGTTGCAATGTGTCTTTTCAGCTACACATTAAATAATTTCCATAGGCAAATATCTAATAAACATTCCAGGTCACACTACAGCCTGAATGATCATATAAGGAAACAAAACTTTAATGTGAAATGTACTAGTCAGTAATCCTGGTATTAAAACTTTAACTTCAAATAAAAATTAAAACAGGTATTCAAAATATCTGCTTTTATCATGCTGTATTCAAGGCAACTTAACACTATTATATAATATATATATATATATATATATATATATATATATATATATATATATATATATATATATATATATATATGAAACTTCCTTTTACATAATCAGTTTAACATTAACTCTTTGTCCTTTTTCTTCCACCGATCATTATTATTATTATTATTATTATTGTTATTATTATTATTGTTATTATTATTATTATTATTATTATTATTATTATTATTATTATTTTTATTATTGTTATTATTATTATTATTATTATCATCATCATCATGCAGAAACATGCAAAGGTCATTTATACTTCTGTGCATAACTCCAACCTGAGTCACCACTAACAGTGTCAACAGCTGAAATGCAGGCTATTTAAAAGGGACGTAGAGACAACAGAAAGTTGGAACTAACAAATGTAATAGCTGAAATATAAAACAACAAGACAAAAGTTATGTTAGGTACATTACTCAGGTAGTGAGTTATCCAACAGAGATTAAATAACTTCCTCTGGTCTCAGTTCACAATGTTTAATAGGCCTGCTGCTTATTGCAGCCGTTTAGAGGGGAAAGCAGGGATAACAGAAATAAATGACAGTAGGTGGAAGTATGTAGGCCTCACTCAAACTGAATTAAAATAAACTGGAAGTTATGTTAGGTGTATCAGCCAGGTACTCTGTCCCAATACACACATACGACAATAACAATCAAATGCATTCAAGCATGGATTTCACTAACATATGTAGAATAGGACAAATTCTCAGACTTTTTACCAGGTACCAAAATATACAAAATTGTGAATTTCTATAAAGATATTTTTCATTCCTCTTTACTAGCTTTTGATACTCTGTGAAGACCAGATCATGTCTTTGTTAAGTGCCAAATCTATTCTGCAACATCAAAGAAAGATGCACAATATTTCTCTTAAGAGTGATTATGCAAACATGGCTGACATACCATGACAAACATACCATGCTAAACATAACATGGCAAACACATCATGCTAAACATACTAAGGCAATCATCCCATGCAAAACATGCCATGACAAACATACCGTGCTAAACATATGATGGCAATCATACCACATGAAACATACCATGGCAAACACAGATGTTTATACATTTATCTGTTGATGTTGAGATAACCCATACTCTGAACTATAGGCTCTGACAGACAACTGTACAAGTGACTTAAGTTCCAAATTCCACAGGCAGGCCCTTAATTTGAATCTCAAAAGGATGCCATGGATTTCAAGGCAAAGAATTCACTGGAATATATATGGATCTAAGTAGTTTTAGGAGACCACATATATGTCTGAAGAAACAACTCACACTCAGTAAAGATAAGGACAAAGTATGTTTAGTTAAATATCAACACTGCCTCTGAGGAAAGGTTTACTTTTACAGTTGGTCATGTGGAGATGGTAAGCACTGAAGGTTACTTAGGTTATCTTTTAAAATACACCTCTGATACCCAATTATATAGCGCAGTTAGTTGGAGTCTGCATTTAGTGAGGCAGTCACTATAGTCTTCTTCATCCCAGCAGATCATTATCATGTTCTCCTACATGTACCTGATCCCATGGCAGTACATTTATTCGAAACAATTGCCTTGACTAGGCCCAATCTTATCGAACTCTAAACTCCCTATGTATGTAACTTTGATTTATGTATTTGCATAAAAGTCACAGAATTATGAGGCTATGACAACAGGCTATCTCCTCATGGACATAATAAATCATTCTATCCCTTTCAGGGAATTATGACGAGGAAAGGTACTTAATTTACTTGGAAATATTCTGTACTGGACACAGCGTATGAGGTGAATCCAAAGACCTAGATCACTACAACGTATGAGGTGAATCCAAAGACCTGGATCACTATATTTTTTGTTCAATCTTCCACTGACTGGATCACCCGAAGAGTTCCCGAAAGAATGAGGTATCTGGGACAGATTTAGGGGACTGAATAGAATTTTCTGCAAGCTCTTTCAACTCAGAGCTATACCAAGATGGTGTGCAGAGTGTGGGGAAGGGGTTATAACATCTTTTTCATGAGGAAGAAGAAGATCTGTCGCTCTCTTTCTCTCTCTCTCTCTCTCTCTCTCCATCTTCAACTTGAAGAGAACTTGACAGGAGTCTTGAGTTCCTTTCTTTTTTCACGCTTTTATAGGAGAACTTGAATAGGAGTAGGAAGATTAGAAAATGCAGCAACACTTTTTCACGTATCCTCCTCACTGGCTGCAATTGCCTGAGACGGAACTGGACATAGATCCATCAGAGGCAGGAATCATCAATCCACTTAACTGTCTAGAGTGGACTTTGAGAGATCTTATCATGGCTTCCTTAAAGGTTGGACCAGTGTCACATTCTCACCCATCCTCCTAACAGACTACAGTGGGCTGTGGAAGAGATGGACTTGGCTCCATTGGAGGCCGGACCAGCATCACATTTTTACCCTGCCACCTAACTGGCTATAGTGGCCTGTGAGAGAGCTGGAAATGGCTCCACTACAGTTGGGATTAACATTACATTCTCACCCATCTTCTTAATCGTCTACAGTGGGCTGTGAGAGAGTTGGATATGGTCTATTAACAGGTGGGTCAGCACTGCATTTTTTTTCTTCCCCAGATTAAATTCATGGGCTGTGTGAAAGCTGGAAACAGCTCCATGATTGGTTGGAATCATGCATCCCCATATGACTAAGTTGGACATCTGGGACCTGGATCATCTCACCCATTCTCCTCATGGTTTGCAGTGGACTGTGACAAAAATGTACGTGTCTCCATCAGATATAGGACTTACCCATCATACTGACTGGCTTCGGTGAACCATGAGAGAGAGATGGACATGGCTCTGTCACAGGTGGGAGTCACTCATCCTCCTGATAGGCTGCCATGAGAAATGAGAAAAGTGGACATTATTCCATCACTGATGAAACAAGCATCACTTTCTATACCAATCTTGTTTTCAGTTACAGTGAGCTGTGAGAGAGCTGGACATGCCCGTATCATAGCTGAGACCTACTCACATTCTGGTACATCCTCTTCATGGACTACAAAGTTGGACAAGGATCTGCTGGAAGTGGGACTCATCCCATTCTGCTGATGAGCTAGAGTAGACCATGACAGAGCTGGATGGACATTTTACATCTGGGACCAACAGCTCTTTTTTTACCATCCTTCTGATTGGCTATAGTAGGGTAAGAGAGAGACAAGGTTAGACATGGCTGTTCACACACAGGACTAGCAGCACTTTCTAACCTATACTACTGAAGGGCTACAGTAGGCTGCTAAGACCTTGACATGGCTTCATTATAGGCTGAACATGGGTCATATCACACAACTACCTGATGAGCTGCAGTAAACTGTGGAAGAGGTGGACATGACTCCAACATAGGTGGGAGCTGGATCATCTTTCATCCAGCTGATGAATTCCACTGAGCTGTGAGAGTGCTGGACATGACTCCCTTATGAGAAGAACTGGCATGGAGGTTTGGATGCTTTATAGTATATTACAGTATTCATGGACAGACTGAATCCACTGAGTATTATCACTGTAAGGAAAACAAGAAAACTTCCTACACATTTGTACTGTTTTAATACATTTTATTCCAATATGCTTTTCAAGTTAATTTTCAGAAAATGCTCTGGAGTGCAAAATGAGTTTAGGCTTCTAAAGGGGTGACATTACATGCCACATACCTTCTAATGAGTTAAATATGTGAATTTTACTGGCATAAACCATATTCGCAGTAGCAACCCTAAAAATGAGAGATTATTTCTGATTAGGACTCTTGATGATGGCAGGGAAACTGAGAGTGACCTTTAGCATTTCCAGAACACTTGTTAGGGCTGCTATTCCTGTCTTTTTCATTTGAAAAACTCTTTTACTTGAATTGTTTCTACTTCTTCTGTAAAGAGAACTTTCTTACATTTTTTAATATGGCCACTTTAATTCACAAAACACAACTCATTATCAGCTCTGTAGTACAGCTGTTATGCACGGTGCACACGGTGCACTTTATCCCCACCAGTAGCAGGCCCATTTTCATTTACATCCTTAACTACAGCACATCTTATCTTTTCCACCAGACTAAGCAGTTTACGTTAACTCTCTACCATATACTGCATTTACATGCAAACTTGATGCGAGGTGCACCATATCTTATCAGTGGTTGGTAACATCATTTCCTATCCTATCTATATTCTGCCCCCATCCCCCTTGGTTTCCCTTTGGGTTCACTCGCTCCTCTTCCACCTGATTTTCACTCTCGTAGCGTTCTAATGCCAATTTCCATTGCCTTTTAATGTTTCCTCCCCTACTTTCCTCGTTCCAATCAATTTCTGCCATCTTCTCACCCTGTCCAGGAGCATCTTGTGTAATTCTTGCTCCCATATTGTTTTTGTCCCCTTCCAATTTTGAGTGATGCTGACCTCTTTCTTTATGCCCTGTAAGCAGAATTCCCAAGTATGCTCTGTTTCCTTTTGAAATAGATTTCCACAATCATCTCTACTGGCCTTTACTTTTCCTGTGCCCACCCCTGGTCCAAGAACATGTGCAATATCCCTACCTTTTCCACCTGACACCTTCAGCATCTACTGTCCTCATCTATGTCATAATTTATGAATCTCTTAGGGGTTAAATACCATCTATGCAATATTCTTAGACTTTCATCGCCCACTCTGTGTACTTATTGAATATATCTTTGTGCCAGTATTGCCTTCTGTCAATATTCTGCAACTCCTTTCCATTCTACCTCTCTTCCCCAATTCTTCATCATTCTGTCTTCATTAGAATTTTCTTTCTTTCCCTTAATTCATCTGTTTGCTCCATTGCTTTCCTTATCACTTCCATTTCCTCCAGGTTGCTGTCCTATCTCCTTCTGTCCTGCCTTCCTGCCTGCTACTTTCTCCTGCTGCTCTCTGTACTCTTTTTCCAGGTCTCTCTGAGTACCAAAGTAGTTCCATGGCTCAGCCTCTCATATTCTGTACTTCTGAATTAGCTGCCCCATTGGCCCAGTCATATTCTGTACTTCTGTATCAGCTGACCCATTGGCTCGCTCATATTCTGTACTTCTGTATCAGCTCCCCTGTTGGCCCGCTCATATTCTGTACTTCTGTAGCAGCTGCCCCATTGGCCCGCTCATATTCTGGACTTCTGTATCAGCTGCCCCATTGGCCTGCTCATATTCTGTACTTCTGTATCAGCTGCCCCATTGGCCCGCTCATATTCTGTACTTCTGTAGCAGCTGCCCCGTTGGCCTGCTCATATTCTGTACTTCTGTATCAGCTGCCCCGTTGGCCCGCTCATATTCTGTACTTCTGTATCAGGTACCCCATTGGCCCGCTCATATTCTGTACTTCTGTATCAGCTGCCCCATTGGCCCGCTCATATTCTGTACTTCTGTATCAGCTGCCCCGTTGGCCCGCTCATATTCTGTACTTCTGTATCAGCTGCCCCTCATTGTTTTAAATCTTTCTTCACCATCCCTTTCTTTCTACATACCAATTTTTCCTCTTATGCGATTCCTCTTCACCTCCACATTTCTTTAGTTTTCTTCATTCACTTTTGCCTCTTGGCTTTCTGTTGCCCATAGTTTTTTGGGGGTTGCCTTCACCCAGTTTCACACATCCTAGTTCTTTTAGTGTTGCTCCATTCATGTCCTTCAGTTAGCTTCTCCATGTCTCCCTTTCCCATATGCTGTCTTTTCCTTCACCTCCTTTACATCTGTTTCTACGCAGTGAATTATGTTACATTTCATTGCAGGTGCTAGAATATATGTCAGCCGCCAGACCACCCTTTTCCATTTCATTCATTCTCATTTTTGCCTTGCTTGCTTTTTCCCCTTACCTTTATGGTTGTTTTCCACATTTGTTGTAGACTTTTGTCCTGGGGCGGTCTATTTGTATGTTACAGAGTAGGTGGAGAATTATTGGTTGTAGCACCATCTTTGCTGCATTCATTCTCTTAAATAATGTAAAAGTCTTCTTTGCTGCCTGTCTGGAGTGGTTCTTTTACTTTTTTGAATTTCCTCTAGCTTCTTCCTGTTTGTCTGTGTCACCTGTTCTCAGCGTACAGTGTTAGGTACTTGGGAGACTCGACGTCTTTTATCTCACCTAGCCTCCTTTTCCCTTCCCCTTTTACTAATTCTGCTACCAACACTGGATTACTGCAACTTCCATAAACTTCCAGAAGCCTCTGGAATGTTTATTTTTTTATAGATCCCACTGCTGCCACCATATTGTCTGACATTAACACGCAGCAGTCATCTGCATGCAACACTAATTGAGATTTTATCCCCTCCTTTTCTTCATGCATTATTAAATTGTGTCCGACTCCAGTGCTAGCTCCTTGATCACAAGCAAACCTGGGGCTAGTGAGCACCCCGTCTGGTCCTCCTCCAAATCTTAATCTCCTCAGATACTTATCCATTTATGACTATTTCAGGTTATATGGCCTGTATGCAGAATATGAACTTTTCCCCTGCCTGCCTTTGTTGCAATGTCTTCCATAGAAATTCCCACCTTGCCATACCAAAGGCCTTCTGCATGTTAAGGCATACAATCCCACTTGCCATTTTCTGCTTGTTTTCTTCCCTATGGATACCTTCCTTCCAACAGGTCCCATCAGTTTTTTCTGCCTTCCTTCCCTTTATGAAGTCATCTTACTCTGCTTCTATTATTTTTGGCAATACATCATCCAGTCTTCCAACAAATATGTTTGCCAAAATCTTGATATCTACATTAATGAAAAGAGACTGGCCTATAATTTCCCACTTCTGCCCTTCCTGCTCCTCCTCCCTCTTTAGGTATCATGGTTCTCTTAGTCCTCCTCATACATTTAAATATTTTGCCCGAGACTTGCATTCTTCCTGTAAGACCTTCCACATTTCCTCTCCCCGCCTGTAGAAATGTATGTGGAATCCATCTGTCCCTGCAGCTTTCCTATCTTTAATCATGAATATGTTTTTTTTTATTACATCACTTTTCACCTCTGCATTTAGCTTGTGCCTTTGTTCATCATCCAGTATATATCCCTCTACAATTCTTTCCTCAGTTCCATTCTGAGACTTCTGTCCCTTCATTCTGTTTGCAAATCTCCCTGCAGTATTCATTGAATTCTTCCTTGATTAGTTTGCTTTCTTTTAAATATTCTCCATCACCTCCTCTTACCTTCTGTACCCCTCTCTCTGACAATTTCTTCCTATATTTCTTCACTAGCTTTTTCCCTTGCCCCTTCTGCACTACCCACCAGTAGTCCCGCTGGTAACATTGTTGAATTTCTTGCTCCGTAGCAATTTTCCTCTCCAGGTCCAAGTTTGTTGCACTTTCTGTGATCTGTAGGGTTTGCCCTTCTACTTTCATTTCTTCCAATTTCATTCCATACCACAAGAAGCTGTCTCCATCCATCTCCCCAATCACCCTTCCTTTCTTTCTTCTGCCCTCATCAGTTTTCCCCTGACTTTGATCCCAACCCATCAGTGTTCATTCAGTTTGTTTCTTTCTTTCAGATTTTCTGTCATTTACAGTCAGTTTCATTCATGAGCTACAGTTCCATTATCAAGACATCCTTAACATCAGTTACAGCAGAGAGTTATGGCACTAATCCATGTAGCTATATTAGTGTTAATTAAGCAGGTGTAGTGTGGTTGCAGAGCCATTTATCTGTCAGAAGTTGCTTCGCCTGGCATTTAAAGTCTTTCAAGTTGCAGATTGTCCTTAGGTGGAGTGAGATGATATTCCAGCTATTAGCAATGCTGTGTGAATACAGGGAGTATTCTGCATTATTGCTAGGGGTAGTTATCGAGAGTAATGATTAATGGAGGGTAGAGGTCTGTTTATAGTATAAGGTTGAACAATGGAGTGAAAATACGTGTAAATTTTCAGAGTTGTGCAGTAGTCTGATGGCTGTATTTAATTGTGAGTACAGTAGAGTATGACTGAATTCAAGCCAAATTAGTTGTTTCTAGAGAAAGGCAGTGATGTGATCTCTATTGTTATTTGGTTGTGTATTTGGCTACTTTGTTGTAGCTTTGTTCCAGTTTGACTGATGCAGAAGAGTTAAGATTGGTTAGGACAGGAGATGAATAAAATAGTATTTGTCTTGGTATTCTACAGATACTAACACCTGTGTCTGGCATTCAAGGCATCAACTGAGCCATTATGGATGGATTTACTGTACATCAACAAGTAAATGACATCAGAAATACTTGGTCTGGGGATCTAAACCTCTTCTGCAATATCTACTGCTGCTCTGGAACAGACTCCCCATCCACATAAAACAAAGTTCATCCCTGTCCATTTTCAAGTGCAACATATATCTATGGATGGGAAACAGAACATTTACCCCAGGGCTGTCCCCTCCCCCATACTACTAATGGACACAGGCAGATCCTAAATACTTTAAGTCATGTATGGATCCCCTCAAATTTAACTAGGGTATGATCCAGTTATTCTCATTAGGGTTAATGTTTAATTAGGAACTATGGGATGAGTAAGGCCAATCTATAACAAAATAGGACAGGTTATTTCAAGCAGAAACAGAGAAACTGACTAGGATTAAAATGGCCTGCTAGGGCAACTAGCCTAGTACTGACCTATGACCCTATAAAATAGGGTGGGCAGTAGATAAGAAGTGGGTGTGCTTTGTCTAGCAGAGTCAGTAAGGTAGGGTTTTACTCTACAGATGCAGCCTAGCTTTTGGTCTGTCTTCTTTATGACTTTCTGAAGGTGGAGATCAAATTTCAGGTGGTCATCTATGATCATACCTATTAGTTTGATGTGGGATACACCATCACAAGGCCTTATCCCTTTATTCTGTCTCCTACAGACTGTTGAGGGGAGATCTATGCCTGGCATACAAGGCATTGTCAGACCTCACTCTGATCAACCTCCTTCATATCCATAAAACAAGCAGCACCAGAATTACCTGTTCTAAAGACTTAAACCTTGCCTGTGATATAAATAGGACCTGCTGGAGAGACAGGTATATATCCCAGAGACTACCCCATCTCAGGAAGATGCTCCCCATCCATGTGAAACAGAGTTTCTCCCTAACCCATTCAAGTGTAACTTGGACAGTTGGGTGGGAAATAGGAAATTCATCCCTGGTTTGCACTGGCACCTATGTCTGCAATGGACACATGCAGCCTGCAAATGGTTCATCTCCCATGTGCCTGCTTGTAAATGTTTCATCTCCCAAGTCCCTGCTTACACATGTTAAGGGTGCTAGAACTTGTCAGATTTTTGGAATGCATGGCTAAGCTTAAAAAGGCCTGTGTGGTCATTAGCCAAGTAAACAACTAGGAACCTATGTATCTATGAACCTATGAAATTACACACTTTCTTTTAGGTCAATATGGAGTTAACAATCAAACAAAAACAATCTATTGATGGTCAAGACAATCAGTTAAGTGCAGAATTCTATTAATTTTCAATATGGTAGGAGATACATGAACTTTTACAGTTGTAGGTAACAACAGTCATACAGACATTAGCCATGTTGAAAAAGCAGTTCCCTAAGGGCCAATCCTAGGCCTATTATTGTTTTTCCTGTTACTATTTCACTATAAGACATACCTTAAGAGCTTCCACAACTCAATTGTATTCTATATGCACAACCGTAAACAACCCAAAACAATTCTGAACCTCCATATCCTCTCTCATCAACCCAGGCACAAAAAAGGATTCCAGCCCATATCCAGACATTTCTGTCTTCAAACAGCTACTTTTTTCAATACATACTTTATAGAATGCATAGTTAACTTAACCTCAAACTCACACAACACATCCCCTTTCATGTAGCAAACTTCCTCCACTTTAGACTCTAGCGTATCTCCTTCACAAACTCACCTAACTGCAACCTCCCCGATACACACATAAACAACTCCACCCACTTCACCTTTCGACCAGTTGCTATACCTATCATAAAAAAGTTTTTACATAAACAAAACTTTGTTCCTCCTCAGCCAACAACCTGCCCTAAGAATACTTAAATCTAGCTGCAGATGCAATGGTATACCCAATCAGCATTCTTATTAATAGATCAATAAGAGAATCCCTTTCTCTAACTTATGGAGAATGGTGCATATTATCCCCTTACATAGAGGAGGCAATTCCACTGGCATTACGAATTTCTACCCCATAGCCATCGTGTCTCTTCTATCTAAAGTTCTTGAAAGATGTATACATTAACAATTTCTCCTTTATCTCTGAAAAATAAGCTAGTCACCAATAAGCAACATGGATTTCGGCCAGACCACAGCACCTCCACTGCATTCTTATCATTGGCAGGCACTGTATCTGCAGTATTTATATATCTATCAAAAGTCTTTGACATGGTCTCTCACAGTAAACTCCTCAATCATCTTTCCACCCTGGGTCTATAATCTCCATCTATTCAATGGCTGTCTTGCCAACAGGCAACAAGCTGTAAAATGGCAAGGATGCATCTTTGCATACCTTCCCACTTCCACAAGAGTCCCACAAGGATCTATCCTTGGCCCTCTACTATTCAATATTTTCATCAACAACCTACATTCATCTTCTTGTGAAGGAACCTTGATTCTATATGTAGAGGACTCTACCATCATCTGCTCTACAAACACCTTAACTCACCTGCAAAAAAACACTCAACAAGCTGTCATCTCCATTGAAACCTGGGTTACAATGGCAGATCTCCTAGTCAATCCCCAAAAACCAAGCTCCTCCTCTTTACCCCAAAAACTCACACCCCTTACAAAGTATCTTTCAGAATCATTCTAACCAATTTATAGTCCTCCGTAAAAAACAAACTTGAAAGCTGCTACAACAAAATTGCCAAGTTTGCTACAAATTCATGCTCCTTTACCCATCACTGTAAAGGTCTGTATATCCTTAGCTGGCTAGAACTCCCCTCAACCTCTCCTACATTCAGCTAATAACAATACATAAAATCATACACAAACAATTAGCCTGCCCAGCCCTTACCCCTTTGATCAACATATATTTCACTAAACAACTCTTAGATCAGAAGACAAACAACTTCTCATTATAAATACACCAAATAAATCCCCTTGGCCCAAGCCTATCCTCATACATAGTACCACAAACATGGAATGCCTTACCTCTAACCACCAGAACTATTTCTAACCTATTCACCTTTAAATGCTCTCTTAAAGAATACTTTACAAATCATGGACCTGTTCCTGTGCCAGTCCTGACTGAACTTACTCAGTACACTTCACTCACCCCCTTCAACCTAGATCATACTTCACAACCTTCTACAGCCTCCTTCTCTAGTCCTCTTTATTTTCAAACTACCTTACCTTATCCACTTTATCCCTGCAGACGACCTTTACTTTACCTGTCTCTCTTTCCTCCCTACTCAACTAAGCTACCTGAAGACACCCTACCCTGCAGTCTTCTTATAACTTCCCTCTCTCCAGCCTTCCTACTTCTAGAACCATAATATGAACACCTCTCACATACTAAGACATCACTCAGTTTCACCTCACTGTCTCTAACCTGTAATCTCTAATATCTCTTTAAATGTCTTATTAGAATTGTCTCAGGATGCATTCATCACATACTAAACTATGTAACAAATAATATGACTACTGAGTTTTTTCACATATTTTCTCTAAATCATGTTACTGTTTTTTATTGCTCTCTACTATGAAACATACGTTCCATGTTTTTCTCACTACAACATTTTTTCACTTTTATATTTTGTAATGTAACATGATACTTTGTGATTTAAAATATTTGTACTTGATGTTATGTAATGTAACATGATACTTAGTGATTTCAAATATTTGTACTTGATGTTGTGTAATATAACATGATGCTTTGTGATTTAAAATATCTATACTTGATTTTTGAAAGATTGTGATAGTGGTGCTTTTCTTCCTGGACCTTTGCTGAAAATGGACACTTTCTGGCCCGGTCAAATTTTTCAGTCAAGTGTCAAATAATTAATTAGATGACATAATGAAAACCAATGCCCTAAATTAATCACAAACATGAACAAAGTGTTTCAAAGACTTTTAATGACTTAATATATGGATAAAAAAGTAATAAATTAGCAATCAGGAAGAAAAATTAACAGATATGATCTTCTGTACATCACAAAAGTTTAACAAAATTCCCTCTTTAACAATTACAGATCGACTCAGTTCAGTTCTGTCAGTTTCAGTTATCAAAAAGAATTCAGGCCTTACTCTTGGTCAAACCTTATCCTTTTAGCTCACACCCAGTGCTAGGTCTGATAGAAAATTGCCCATCTGTTTATAAAAGAGGCAACATGTGTTTGCCATCAATGGTCTAATTCCATGCCTTGAATATGCACAACCTATAATTAACCTAAGATTCCTCCCAAAACACATCATCAGTTCAAAGGACTAAAAACAGCATTCTGCACTTCATGTATCCATGTTCCTACAGAAAGCATTATAAGTGAGAAAGCCAACTGGCTTCTTGTTACTGCAATGCTGCCTTCTTCCTCTATGCTTCTTAATGTCAGTTACTGTCACCACCCCCACTTTGAAACGAGCTGACGACAAGATCTTCAATAATGAAAGCACATTGCTCTGTAGACCAACATACAGTTTAGTTTCCGTTGATAAAGCCTTCTTTAAAACTGCACCTAAATATATAATGATACCCCAAAAGAAATCAGAAAAATATTTTTTTAAAAAGTTCACAAAGCTGTTTACAGGCCTTTTTAAGTAACCTGTCTGCAACAATGGCTATAATAAATGAACAGAAACTTTGTTTTTTTTTTTTACCTTATGAAAGCCAAATCACTTGTACTATTAACTGTATATACTGATACCTCTCAACCTCATAGAGCAAGAAATTTGGATAAAGCCATAAATAATAGGGGGACAAAGGCCTAAAAATAGTGACACTTTTTAAATATCACTCCTACAAACTTGGAAAGTTGATAGAATAACAGGTTTTATATTAGCATGAATTTTCAGAAGTGTATGAAGTCTGATACTCAAAAGTCTGTCATTATTTTCTGACTTCATCTTTCAATGATTTGTCATTGATTTTCCAGAAAACCACAATTGTATGAGAAACAGACCAAAAATATGAGGCAAAAATCTGTACAGTTGAGAGGCATGTTATACTGCACATATATGACATTGTAGTTAGAATTTAATGTTGCAGTTTTACACTAGAAGAATTCGTAAGTATTTTAGAGTAGCACATTTACAAAATTTAGACTGTGTATATATATACATTTCATTTCGTGTAATAGTTGTCTTATGTTAGTGTTGGGAATATATTCTTTAAGCAGAACATGTGTACACTTATGAATCCTGCAAGAAGGCCACGGTTTGTTTTGAGCATGAAATGTATAATATATGACAACTACCCTGAAAATTTTCTTGTCAGTCTTGATATCACCGCATAACGTGGCAGCTTCATTACACATATGGAAATGGGAACTTGGGAGCTCATTTACCTGCTAATGGAAATAAATAAATATTAAGATGGAATTCAGTTGCTGGTCTCAGCAGATGGTGAGTAACTAGGGAATCCCTCTGTAACACAGGAACACCAGAACAATGCTAGGCAACATATCGCCATGACTGTAAGATGTCTAGCCATATAATCTTTAAATATGACCTTCTTAAAAGTTTTAGCCACCCTTTACAGGCACTTAACTGTACTCACTTCCCAAATTACAAAGGTTTGTGCATGATAATCATGGTGTAAATTTGTCTACCTATCCAGTCATGAAGATACAATTTAAAGGGAGGCAAATCTACTTATCTAGTAGTGACAGCTTATTCTACAGGCTGGCGGTACATTAAGCTAGGAACCTAACCTGTGTGTGTGTGTGTGTGTGTGTGTGTGTGTGTGTGTGTGTGTGTGTGTGTGTGTGTGTGTGTGTGTGGATTTAGGTACTTAATGTGGGTTTTTGTAAAGTCACTGTTTTTTTTCAATAAACAGAAGGCCAAATAAGATTGGAAATTTCATGGCCTGAGCAGCAAGACACAGCCCTCTTTGGCATAGTCGGTAGGCTGTTGAATCTAATGAGAGTTTTAGTAATCTTTTGGGGCAGTTGGAAGATTTAAAGCCTTTAATTTTCTTTTTAGTTGAGCGATATGCATTAGAGCATGAACACTCATTCATCGGCCTACTTAACTGAATAAACTACTTGAAACTTCAACAAGGCATCTTTACTCCTTCCATGGGGAGGGTATCAGAAAGAGTCTTCAAGATCTGTTAGCTAAAGTTATTTTTTCTGGACTAATCCTCTGTATTCTGTTTCTTGTTAGCCCGGTCACCCTCTGGGTCACAGGTGGGATACCAGACATGACTCAAGCCTTCTGAATTACCTCTGTTTTTCAAAGTTAACAAAATCGTAGAAATACATATGTAATATATCTGACAGATGCAATGTTGGAGCAAAAAATAGTAGTGAGAAAAAAATACAAAAATAAGCTGTTGGTCAGTCAGCAATCCAGGTTATAAGGCATGGAGTTATTTACAATATTTGGTGCTGTGGTAGCATTGTCGCCTCACAGTAAGACGTTGTCCTGTTCGATTCTCAGCTAGAGCATCTTCTGTGTGGGGACATGCGTGAATGAGTGTGCCTTCGTTGAAGTTTGTGC
Source organism: Protopterus annectens (assembly GCF_019279795.1). Classification (NCBI taxonomy): domain Eukaryota; kingdom Metazoa; phylum Chordata; order Ceratodontiformes; family Protopteridae; genus Protopterus; species Protopterus annectens. The sequence goes on along the minus strand of NC_056749.1, from coordinate 77,030,909 downwards.
ATCAGGGCCGGCAACTCGGCACATAAAAATCTACTGCCAATCATTAGTGGACCAGAGTTCCGCTGTGGCGACCCCTAACCGGGAAAAGCTGAAAGACTCAACAACAACAGAATTTTGAAGTTACAAAAGGAGAAGTATTGTCCCAGCAATTAGTGAAATATTATGTGGAAGTATTGTTATATTGAGTTAGAAGGAAACTTTGGAATACTATATTTCTGATGGTTCCAGCCAGAAGATCTCTCAGTTTTTACCCCTCATGTGCAGGGACATGGATTTGCAGTTCTTAAAAAATGAAAGTCCTTGTTCATGAAATGAAATCTAGGAATTTATCTGTGATTTTTAACGTAATTTTCTTTCATTTATATATATATATATATATATATATATATATATATATATATATATATATATATATTTTTTTTTTTTCTTTTTTTTGTGCGTGTGAATTGATGTACACACAAAATTAAAGCAGCTTATGAGTACATAACGATCAATGAAACAAACTGACTGCATTCAAAGTAGTAAATCTAAGAATAAATACGGGTTATAGAAAAGGAGTACACTGGCCTAGAAAGTGAACTTTATTGAATATCCCATGTTTTTCAAAAATATTCATATAGTTCAGATTGGGATTCTCTGTTATTATCCCCCAAAACAGGAAATAGCTGCCCATGCTCGCTTTTAAAGAGCCCCACACCATGTTCCTTTTGAGACACGGTGAAGATTCAAACTATTTCTTCACTTATGCTTGACGTGGAATAAGAGGTGATACTAAACCAAGCCATGCAACTATATGTGCTCAGTGCTGTACTTACCAGATTTCGCACTTCACATATTATACAGCATGAGCCAATGATTCCTGACAGTCAGACTAGTCTTTATACTATTACTGCAAGACAAACAAGTTAGACCTATAGCTAAACATTGCCCAAGTATCTGGCTATCAGCACCACCTTCTGAAAACCAGGGAGGTCGCAGAGACCGTCAACCATAGTATAGCAACAATGTACATTGAAAATGTCTCATCCCAGAGTATCTGCAGGGCAGCCATCTGGACTATGGTACATACCTTTTCCAAATATTACAAGCTGGAAATCCAGATGAATAGCAGGATTGATCCTTATACCTCTCAAATGTCCAGATTTATGTTGATTGTCCAAATTTTTGCTCATTTTTATCTGTTCCTCATAAAATTTGTGTTTTTTTTTTTTTCCAAAAATTACCAACGATTAAAATCACTAAATAATGAAAGACATTTGACTATAAGATTTTATGTCCTTCAGAAAGTGCATGCTGGCGCAAGTCCTGTTATTTTAGCAACTTTTTAAGTGCATTAAAGCCATATTTCAAATCTGCCTTTATAATTAGGCCTTTGATCCCCCCCCCCCCCATTATTTTTAGTTTTGCCAAGGTTTTTGAGCCAAGAGGTTGAGAGGTATGTTGCTCCTTCTGTCTGCAAGGACATGCTGTAGCCAATACTGTTCTCATGAGTATGGAATGCCATGAGTATGGAATCATACTGCAGCATTAATACAAATATTTAATGTTAGGCTGTGTATATTAACACAGCTATAATATATTCTTATCTGCTCCTTTTTGTAATCCAAATTCTTCAAATACATTTTGCAGTTTGTGTGTATATTTTGACTTCAGAACCATTTTGTACATCATTGTTGTATAATCTTCTATTACCTACTAAATTGGTCCATCAGCAATGCCACACTGGGGCACAAAGTAAAAAAAGGTACTTAGTGTTTCCTTTTCCTGATCATAGTAATAGAACATATGTAGCCAACCCATGTTTTATTATTATGTAGTCTAACTAACAAGCAAGTACTTGCTAGGGTTAACCAATCTCAGTGCTTTCTGAGTTGGCAGGTTCTAGTCATGTATGAACATGACTAGAGAAAACCAAAAACTGTGCAGTCTAAGTGCCTGCAGTTGGTTGTACTTAGAAAGTCATCACAGTCCTTTATTGGCAATCGTTAGGCAAATTGTCATGTGACTAGAGCATGTTGAGAATTGCAGCTGGATGACTGCAGCTTCATGGGCAGTTTTCATTTGCAGGTTTGAGGGCTTTTCTTATTTATTTACTCTTTGCAATTGACGTGGATGGGGACTGTGTATACATCTCAGCTTTGCTCAGGAATTCTGTATATAACCAACAATTTCTCAAAATAGTTAATAACAACAGGAATACAAAATCAGGGATATTTTTAACTATTAGTCATTTAAAAAGGTAATTGATGAGCAGGTTTTGCGTTATTATGCATTTTATAAAGAATAAGAAGAGTAAAAACCTGTAATGGCTGGCATTACTGACTTGTACATAACTTGCATTAATTTACTAGAAAATTAGGGAAATGACAAAACATATGAGACAAAATCAGAGACATTTGCAAAATTCAGGGAAACTGAGAGGTATGGCACCATATACTTGCACATTTAGCCATCGACAACAGTGTACATTTCAATGTTTTTTTTACAACTTTTGGTGAACGCAGATGATTTTCAGAAGTAGCTGTCTATTTGGGGAAGAGCACTTCATTGCAACAACGATTTCTCACTTTGAATGTACCATACTATTCCACACTGAAAAGGTCTGTCACATTTTCATTGTTATGATTTTTGATTTACAAATAGCCATGATTAATAATGCTGAATCATATTTCATCTAAACAACTTTTGAATCAGTATGAAGAAACTATTAGCCATGATGTGAACTTCTTTGTTTATGTGCTCCTGTGTGCCACATTTTTTCCATTTATTCCACACCATTTGACAGATAGTGTTACACGTTATTATATCAAAGGTGAAGAGTTAGTAAAAGAAAGCAAAGAACAGGTTATTATTGGCCACTCACTTTAAAGTGACCATTGCTGTGGCTTGATGTGGTACATGGGACAAAGCTGAGTGTCTGAAAACTCCAAGCTGAAGTTCATTACTGTCATTTGACTATCTTTGACTTTTCCCTGGTCTGTGGGGAGTGGTAATAATGCACAATGCCGCTGCAAAACACAATTGCATTTTTAAAGCAGTTTTTATGGCAGTGGATGTGGGGACAAGATGCATTACTGTAGATGTGTTCTTTTACATTCTTCTCAGTAAGACATCAGGAGTTTAGAGAAACTCAGTCTAAAGTTTTGTTAACAAGTGATGTATGAAAGCAGATGGCAGTTACAGGATCACTTGGGAGAGAACAGTTTATGTCAAATACCATCATGGCCTTTATTTATGTAATTCCATCACAGTCAAAAGTAGTGTCTAGTGTACCATCTCAAGTGGAATATAATACAGTGGGTCACTATGTGTTTTGTTTCCAAGCATCATTTTAGAAGTCTCTGAATTTTTTATTGTGAACTGCCGATGGGGAAGGGGGAACAAAATGGTTAAGGTGTTTTATGTCACAAACAAAAGGTACAGAGTTCAATTCTCACCAAAATAAATTGCCTAAACTTAAAATGGCTCCTGAGAGCAATTAGCCTACGCTTACCTATGAACATAGCCTCTTTTCTACACAGCTAGTAAACCTGTCTTTTCAAAGGGCTTACTCTGTTACAGTCTGGCATTATGGTTAGTTTCAACCTGAGGGTTATTTATACAACAGGCTAGGGAAAACTAATCTGTAGAATATATGTATAAGATCTCATTATGTCAAAAGGAAAAATCTTATTTCACTCAAAAATATATGTATATATTTTTTCAGGTGCCACACACCATGGGTACAATGCCATATTTTCAAGCAGGTAAACCTGTTGAGTCAAATTCAGAAGTGTGCTAAACTGGAAGCTGTAAGGTATGAATTACAGTCTTAGGTGTGTTTTGTGGCAGAAAATCCGGCTTTGTAATGAAATAATAAAATCTCAGTGTGACAGACATAGCCTTTCAAAGACAAAACCCCGTGGCTGTAATTCATGTACCTTTACTGCTAGTTTGCATTTTTTTACTGTGGGTTCTGTGGTGGATTTCTGGTCAGTATGCTAATATGATAATGGCCTACAGTACTTTGTCACTGAGTTGTCATTACATCACTAGTATAAATCTTATTTATTCTGAATACAGAAGTTTCCTTGTCTTTAGTCTTATCTAATCCCCCATCTTAGACTGACATGCACTAAACGTCTTTATAAGAAGATAAATTCATCTCCCTAGCTTAGACTGATATACACTAAACAGCATTATAAGAAGATAAACTCATCCCCCAGCTTAGGCTGACATGCACTAAACAGCATTATAAGAAGATAAAACTACGTATTTGCCTTTACAGGTAGAATGACTAGCTAAGTATATCTTTGAGATTCATTATATGTTATTCTTAGAAATTTGCTATAATACTTTGTACAATTACAGAAACATGGTCCTTTATTGCTTGATACAACCCCTAGTCGTATGTAGCTATTTAGAAGCTGACGCTTTGCCATTCATTTCAGAAATATAGCTATATTTTTCTCTTTCACCACTAACTTACCAGGTTTGCAAGAAATTTATTTAGCACCACTATGTGAATCAGCAATGGCTCCAACACTGATTTGCCCACATATATATCTTTTCAACCTGTCAGACTCCACAAAAATGGCACTCATTAACCTAATCTTGATTATAATACACATTTTGTAATGTATCTGTCTAATCACTTGTCATAACTGGAATGACCACAGCTCCTCCTAAATAAAATCAAGGGCCTAAATCATAAGAAAATATGTGGACCACCTCAAGACCTTGTCTCTCTCTCCTCGGTATCGCACAGGCTACTGAAGGGTGACCTCTACCTCATGTATAGAGGTGCAATAGACAGTTCTGTTAGACCAGTAACACACAAGTCCAATGGTATCAGAAACAACCACTCAAGAGACCTCATTTTCTTTTCCAAGATTAACAGAAGATTCTTGAGGGATAGGTACATATCTCACAGAATACTAGCAGAAGATGCCGGAGGGATAGGTGCACATCTCAGAGAATATTGACAGAAGATTCTGGATTGATAGGTACATATCACAGAGAATAGTAACCGAATATTCTAGAGGGATAGGTACATATTTATTTATTTATTTATTGACATTTGTTAACTGGGTTAGTCCAACTGGGTTATTGTCCCATTTTCAGTGGAGACCTGAGGAGAAAAGCTCCAAGAAATACAATTTATGATCACAGAACAAGAAAAAAAAACAAGTATTACAAACAATAACAGCAAGCAATACAAATAAACATTTACATGTGTAGAAATAAACAACTACAATTTTTTGTTTCTTGAAAAAATTAAATTCTTAGTTGATGAACAGATGGGGAAAGTTAAGAGTGATAGTAGGATGCAATGAGGGATATATGAGTGTGGGAGGAGGGGAGAGCTAAGTAGGGTCATAGCAGGGACAGGTTCTGGAATTGAGTAAATGTGTCTTCAGTTCTTTTTTAAATAGTGGAGTATGAGAGATAAAGCGTATATCAAGGGGAAGTTTATTCCAAGCTTGGGCCACAGAATGCTTGTAGAGTTGCTTACCAACAGACTTGTTAGGGTGGTAGACATCAAGCAATTGCTGATTTGAGGTGCAGAGAGATCGAGAAGGGGTACAGATGGAAACAAGGAGAGATAGGGAAGGACAGCAGGAGGGTTTAAACAGCACAGAGTGCAGCATGTGAGATTGGTAGAGATGAAGTAATTGTGGGAGTTCCAGCCATTATAGAGACTTTAAGGGAATATAGTGGTGTGTGTTGTTTGGGCAGTTAGTAATGAATCTGGCTATTTTGTGGTAGGTTTGTTGAAGTTTGTTCAGGGTAGTAGTTTGAATATTTGTGATAATTGGGGCAGCATAGAGAAGAGAGGGGAGGAGAAGTGCTTGTCCAAGGGTGAGTCTAGCCTCAGGAGTGAGGTATTTTCTGTTCCAATATAGGAGACCAAGTTTTTGATGGGGTTTCTTTATGCATTGCTGTATATGCTGATTGAATTTTAGTTCATCGTCAGTGATAACCCCTAAGAGTTTAATGTGGGTGTCAGAATGGATGGCTGTATTATTACAAGATTTAATGACAAAGGAAGATCTATGCTGAGCAAGAGAACGGGGGAGGAAGAGCAAGAGTTTGTTTTTTTTTTTGAATTTAGGATTAGTATGTTTTTTGAAAGCCATTGTTCAGTGGAGAGTAGAGCTTTTTGGGTTAGAGTGTGTAGGTCAGAGATGTTGTCGGCTGTAGAAATAATAGTGGAATCATCAGCGTATTGAATGAGAGATGAATTATTGCAAGAGGTTAAGAGGTCATTAGTGAAGATATTGAATAAAAGGGGGCCTAAGATGGAACCTTGTGGAACCCCAGTAGAGATAGGCAGGGAAGGAGAATATAAGGAGAGCCATTTGACAGATTGCTGGCATCCAGATAGATAGCTAGCGAACCAGATGAGGGTGGAGGAGGATAGGTGAAAGTTTGCAAGTTTAGATAGAAGTAAAGGATGGGATACAGTATCAAAAGCTTTGGAGAGGTCTAGAAAGAGACAGGAAGTAGGGTTGTTATTGTCCAGGGATTCTGCAATGGTGTGGGTGAAGGAGAGTAGTGCAGTAGTAGTGCTATGATAGGGGCGGAAACCATGTTGAGTAGGGGTGAGTAAGCTGTGATTGAGAAGGTGGTTTAGAAGTTGAGTATGGATACATTTTTCTAGGATCTTAGATGGGGGGATAGAATGGCAATAGGTCGATAGTTGGTAGGATCAGTAGAGTTGCCTCCCTTATGGAGAGGGGTGGTATAGAAAGATTTCCAAAGAGTAGGAACAGTAGATTCTAACATGGATCTATTAATTAATATAGTCACAGGGTAGGCAATAGAGTCAGCTGCAAGTCTAAGGAAGGTGGGAGGTAATTTATCAGGAGAGAGAGAGAGCAAGGTTTGAGTTTGAGCAGTAGGGATTTGATGTAAGAAGTGGGAAGTGGCTGGAATGAGAAAAAAATGTTTTTGGGGGTGGGTGTTGGATCAGGTAAGGAGTAGGAGTTAGTCTGGGAGGGTAGGAGGTTTTGGATGGAGGAGATGAAGTGGGAATTTAGTAGGGTAGCTGTTTCCTCTGGAGTCGAGTTTGGGTAGGGGGAAGGGTTAGAGGGAGAGCCTGGGTAAAGGATGCTATTTAGTGTAGACCAGAGTTTATGGGGGTTAGATCTATGTTTATGGTGGCCTGAGCTATATAATGATTTTTTGTCTTTAATTGTCTGTTTTTTGGCAATATTACGTAGTTGTCTGTATTTGAGAAGATGAGGTGTTTGTTTAGTTTTGATCCAGGCTTTACAGGCACTGTCTCTTTGTTTTATGCTGGTCTTAGTTTCTTTTGAAAGCCAGGGGGCATGATTAGATTTCACTCTGATTATGCTAGAGGGAGCAAGGGAGTCCAGGGTGTTTAGGAAGATGTTATTAAAAGTGTCAATGGCATCATTCAGAGGATGTTGTTTAAGGATGGACCAGTCAATGTTTTGCAGTTGTGAGTTAAATTGAAAAGAGTTAAATGAGGATAGTTTCCAACAATCTCTAAAGAGGTGGGGTTTAGGAGTGTGAGGGTCATATCTTAGGATAGAGGTATGGAGATGGTCATTGAGGGAGTCTGGTAGGGTTGTGGGCTGGTGGTAATGCTGAGGGGAGTTAGTAAGAATCCAGTCTATAGTGGAGCTGGAGGTAGAGTTTTTGTGGAAACGAGTGGGAATAGAAATTAGTTGGTGGAAACCATGAAGGTGAATACTGAGTGAGAGAGAGAGTCAGTAGAAAGTTTATACAAGTCTATATTGACATCCCCAAGGATGAGTGTTTCATAGGGTATATTGAGATAGAAGCAGGATAGTATGTTTCTGAGAATGGGTAAATTATTGCCAGGGGGAATATAGATGGAAGTTATAGAAAGTTTTTTGTGAGGATTTAGATAGAGCATAAGAATGAGGAGTTCAGCAGGATGGAAGCTAGGAATAGGTGTGGGGTAAGGTGAAAGGTTAAGGCTGTTAGAGTAGAGGATGGCTACACCACCTCCTTTCGTTGACGTTCTATCAGAGCGGTAGATGTTGTAACCAGGGGGGAGTATTTCACTGTTTGAGATATGAGGCTTGAGACATGTTTCTGATAAGGATAGGATGTGAGGGGTGTTGTAAGCTATCCAAGAGTGTAGATCAGTAATTTTATTTGCTAGGCTTTAAATGTTTAGTGAATAAAAGGTTAGGTGTTTGCGAGGTATTGAGTATTGGGGCTGAGGTTGTATATCTGGTTGGTTGTTGGAAGAGGGTTGAGAGCAGGAGGTAGTTAAGGTGGATAAATGGGGGGAGGGAGGTGCAAGGTGAAGAGGGGCCAAGGTTGGGATGGATGTCTCCAGAGGAGAGTAAATGTTTATAGAGAAAAGCGACTGATGTAAAAAGTAGATAGTATTTGGGAGGTCTGTATTTAATCCTATTGGATGGTTTGAGAATTTGAAGTATGTGTCTTTTGTACAGAGTTATGGTAGTAGAGTTAAATAGGTCTGGAGAGATGGAAAAATAAAGTGAAGTTGGAAAGTTGTAGTGTGAGTGCAAGGTAGGGGAACAAAAGAATGGATTTAAGAGGTAAGAGTGATAGGAGGTAGTAATAGAGAGTATAGTGAGTAATGTTGCAGATATAAGTAGATGCAGCATGATGAGAGGTTTGGTTAAGGAGGGAAGGGGGTAATTGTAAGAAATAATATAAAGTAGGTGAATATGCTAAGTTTGATTGGGTGTTGGATTGTGGGAGTGGTAATAGACAGGGCGTGGATTTGTAGTAGATGGCTGAGCAGGGAAGGGAAGAATAGGTGATTATGTTAAGTGTGATTGGGTGTTGGAATGTGGGAGTGGTGCTAAACAGGAAGTGAATTTGTAGTGGATGGCAGGTCAGGAAGGGGAGGGATGGTTAAGTATAAAGTAAATTGTACTGAGGGTGGGTGGGAGTGGGGGTAGGGTAGGGGAGCGAATGGAGCGGGGCTACACTGAAAAGGAAAGTCAGAAGAAAAAACAATCAATAAAAAGAGAAAGAAAGGGAGAGGAAAGTGTGTAGGGTTCTAGCAAAAGCAGAGATAGTGGGCCTGAGATTAGGATAGCAGGAGGTAGGAAGCAAGGCACAAGTCTAGAGATGTAAGGAAGATCAGGGTAGGACAGGAATAGGGAGTTATTAGAATATCTTACTGTGGTAGATAGGAGAACAAGAAGGTTGAAGGAAGAGTGGGTAAAGAGCAAAAGAGTAGTTCAGAAAGGAGGTATGAGTTACAGTGGAGATTGAGCAGGCAGATAAGAAGACAAATGAGTATGGAGAAATGAATAGTTCAGAAAGTAGGTAAGGATTAACAGTGGAGAGGAGTAGGGTGACGAGGGGGGTAGGAAGACTGCGGGATGTTAAAGTAAGAGTTGGAGGAAGAGGTAGATGAGAGGGGAGTGGTCAGCGGGTGTACTGCAGCCAACACAGGGGTAGGCCAGAGATTATAGGCAGCAAATATAATCTTCAGGTGAGCAGTATGTACTTAGGTAAATTTCCACTAAGGAAGGAACAAACAGCAGATGTTTGGTAGAAGGTGGTTTTCCATGGAGTTTGGGCTTGAAGTAGAGTCAGGGAAACACATGTAGCAATTAGGTAAACCTGAAAACATAAAAATAAGACAAGTGAGTTGCAAGGGGCAATGGGAATAGGGATTAGAAGAGGTGGAATCCTTCAAAGCCCCCGGGCCTGTGGAAAATACGGCCCAGACTGCAGAATCCTTTATAAACACATTCTATGAACACCTTCAGGAATGCATGGATCTTGCAATCCCAAATAAAACTAAGACCCAATCCTCCAAAGGCAGACGTCCTGTCTGGTGGACCCCAGCCATAAACAAATTATACAATAGAAGGAGGAAGCTACTACATGATAGAGCAAAATCCCAAAAAGGGAAGGCATCTCTGATCAGTATTAGCAAAAACCTACGGGCACTCATAAAATCGTCTAAGGCCAGCTTCGAGAGAAAAATTCCACAGGACACTAAGGATAATCATAAGGCTTTCCTTAGTTATGTTAGGAACCTGGGTGGGAATTCCCAGATATGCTCAGAATTAGTCCAAAATGACAAAAAAATACACCAAACCCACAGACGTCGCCAACATCCTAGCTGACAGGTTCAGTGCAAACTCCACCCCCCCCACCAAAAGGGCAAATATCTATCCCAGCAGAGTGCTGCCCCCCCCGACATCTCAGATGCTCAGGTAAGAGCCACTCTCTCCAAAGCAAAAAACACAGCATCAATGGGACCAGATGGTGTCCCGGGCTGCGTCCTACATGAACTCTTAAGAAGAGCTAAACCCAAACATAAAACTACTGTTCAATCTCAGCCTTACTACAGGATATGTACCCAAAGAGTGGCGTACAGCAACAGTGGTCCCTCTCCACAAAGGTGGTGCCTCAATGGATCCTGGAAACTATTGCCCCATAAGCCTGACTAGCTTGGTCTGCAAAGCTATGGAAAGGATCATCATGGACCTCATGAATAAAGATATTGGGGACCTACAGACACTGGATCCTACCCAGTTCGGCTTTGTTAAGGGCAGATCCTGCCTCTTAAACCTGGTCGATTTCTTTGAAACAGTCACCAAGGCCATTGATGAGGGGAAGGTGGTCCACACAGCCTACCTGGACCTCGTAAAAGCCTTTGATACAATACCCCACTCGGGCATTATAGATAAGTTCACCAGCTTAAATATAAACCCCTATGTCACTAGATGGGTTGCAAACTGGCTCAAGGACAGAATCCACATGGTTAGAATTGCTGGAGCCATGTCAGACTCCAAACCAGTTACAAGTGGCATCCCACAAGGCTCAGTCCTGGGACCTCTCTTGTTCGGTATATATTTCTTGGAGGTACAGGCCAACATGGAAGGACTGTGGCTGGCCAAGTTTGCAGATGACTGCAAACTGGGCACCATAATCGACTCTCCAGCCGACACAAGCATCCTCCAAAAGGGCCTCATAGAAACAGACAACTGGTGCCAGAGCCATGGCCTCAAGCTAAACGCCAAAAAGTGTATAGTCATCCCCTTTGGCAAAAACAAAGTGCCCACAAATTACCACATAGGTGGTAATCCATTAAGTACAGAAGAAGTAATTAGGGACCTGGGGACCCAAGTTGATAGCAATCTCTCATTTGACAATCACGTGGCCAAAGTGGTTAGAAGAACATTTTATATAGCCCACCTAATCATGAAGGGATTCACATCTAGATCAGGGGAGGTCATCGTGCCTCTTTACTCATCCCTCATCAGGCCCATAATTGTGTACAATGCCCCTTTTGGGATGTACCTTACCAGACACCTGCAGCAAATGGAAAGACCCCAAAAGTACCTCACCAAGAGGATCAAAGGGCTCAAACAGATGCCATATGCTGCCCAGTTAAAGAAACTCCAGCTCTACTCAGTGGCATACCGCCTGCTCAGAGGTGATCTGTGCCTGACGTATAAAGCCATGTCCATCCCGGAATGAATGGACATGCTGCACCTCAGAAAATCCAAATCCCATCGAGCTATGCACTCGAGAGACTTGAACCTCAGCACTGAAATAAATAGGACATGCTGGAGGGACAGATTCATAACCCAGAGGCTCCCTTCACTCTGGAATAAAATCCCAGTCCAAGTTAGGCAGAGTCCCTCACTGACTCTCTTCAAGAGGAATATTGATGAGTGGATGGGAGATCATAGGTTTACCCCGGGTATCACTTCTGTGTCACTGTTAGACAGAAGCACAGTATACTAACCTCGAAAAAGGGCATAGCAAAATTAATTTAAAATGGGTGGCAAAAGCCAAACATACTCTGGCTAGGCCTATAAATGCCCTAGGACAGATAGCCTAGTATGAACCTATGAACCTATGAACTGAGAACATTGACAGAAGATGCTGGATTAATAGGTACATATCACAGAGAATAGTAACCGAAGATTCTGGATGGATAGGTACATATCTCACAGAATATTAGCAGAAGATGCCAGAGGGATAGGTGCATATCTCACAGAATATTAGCAGAAGATGCTGGAAGGATAGGCACATATAACAAACAATATTAACAAAAGATGCTGGAGGGATAGATACATATCACAGAGAATATTAAAAGATACTTGAGGGACAGGCACATATCACAGAGCATATTAACAAAAGATGCTTGAGGGACAGGCACATATCACAGAGAATATGAACACAAAATGCTTGAAGGATAGGTACATATCTTAGAGAATAGTAACACAAGATGCTGGAGGGATAGATGCGTATGACACGCAACAGAATGCCATCTCTGTGGAACTGTCTCCCCTCCATGTGAAGCATCCCCCCAATCTGCCTCAATAACATGTTCTTATTGTATTCAAACGTAACTTGGAAGAATGGACTGGTAACCTGGTTCAGCTCCAGTGGTCCTCATGGATAGAGGAAATTAGTAAGTACTCAACATATACATGTGTGGCCTGTCTAGAGATTCATATCACAAAATATAAGGGTTAATAATTACCATGGAAATGCAGGACTAGGCTTTCTAAGACTCTCGCATATCAATAACCAAGTACCTATGAGCCTACCTAAAAATACTTCTAAACAGCAATACTGATAAGCAATACATTTTTCTAAAACACGAGTGTTATGTCACTTTGGTTAATATATAAACGGAGTAATATGCTGAACTATTTGCTTTAACAAGTGGAAGAAAGCAGTCAGCCATGAAAGTAACTAGAGAGTCTAACATCTGCGATGGTGCATGAGAGTATTTGCTCAGTTGAATACCAAGCACAAAATTTTGAGAATGAGGGGTACTTCTGAGATTATACGTGGTTGGTTTGGTGAAAAGTTTGAGTGAGAAGGCACAATGTCCGAGCAGAAAGGGGTTTGTGAATTAATCATCATAGTAGGAGACAGAATCTTAGATGTACCGACAGTGATTTAGTTTTGGCTAGAGTTAAGCAGTGGTGTTCATTATTGGGGGAATTAGTAATGTACCATCAGATTTTATTGGAGATGGTTTGCAATGTCATGGTATTTTTCTCTGAGGCTGGGTAGTCTATATTCAAGCGAAGTGAGAGAATGCCTCTTCCCTGTGGCAGTTTTGCCTAGCTTAGACAGAAGAGATGACAGCTTGGTCACCCACAACAGTAGTGTGTTGAACTTTTTTGCATTTGTTATGAATTTATAGTTGAAAATTAAGAGATTGGTCTAGCCAAATGCCAAGGTATTTTAATGATGTGGTAGTTTTTATGCTGGTATTATTAAGATCTTTAATATTAAGGAAGTTGGGTTTGTTTGTGTCTTTCGGCTTTTCCCGGTTAGGGGTCGTACTTTAGCAATTTTTTGGTTGGTTGGTTGTTTTTGAGGGACTGAATATAAGTTTCTGGCCTATTAGCTACTAGTTGAGGTTGGGTCATCTTGGAGCTGAGTTTGTATAACAGAGTTGGATTTGTTTGACTTGAAAATGACCATGTCACCTTCGTAAAGAATTAGAGGTATCTGAGTATGGTCAGGTGGGAGGATGTTGATAAATATGGAAAAGACCAGATGGGCTAAAGTGGAACCCTGGGGGACTCATTTCATTAGAGCACTGCTTCAGAAGTGTTGGACAGGGCAGGCTTGTATACATACATATATATATATATATATATATATATATATGGGAGCACTTGACAACGTCGACAGCTGAGAACGCCAACAAGGAGATTGCCGACACCAGAAAATCGAAGATTAAGAAGACCGACGGATGAAAACTCCGACGCTGAGAAGACCGACGGATGAAAACCCCGATGCTGAGAAGACCGATGGATGAAAACCTCGAAGCTGAGAAGACTAACATGGGAAAAGGCTGTGTAAGTATGCGGTAGTGACGGACGTTAGGGTGCGAGTAAGGTAAGTGTGCGATATTGACGGTGTCTAGGGATACGGGTGGGTTAAGTGAGTTAGGGTTAGGGCGCGGGTTAGGTAAGTGTGCGATAGTGATAGTCTTTGGGTTAGGGGCAGTTTAAGTGAGTTAGGGTTAGGGCGCGGGTTAGGTAAGTGTGCGATAGTGAAGGACCTTAGGGTTAGGGTTTGGGTTAAGGGTGTAGATAGTTGTGTATGTGAGGTTTAGTGTGCATTTGTAAGGATTTTGGTGTGCTTGTGTTTTGTGTGTGCTTTTTGGACAGGGGATTTGTTTTGTTTGTTTATTGTCAGTATTATGGTGTGTCGGGCATGTGAGGTTTCGTGTTTGTGAACGTTCGGTTATGTGGTGTGTCTGATTTCGTTGTCGGTGTTGTGGTTTGTCGGTGTTGTCAGGCTACCTATATATATATCTATAGTTTACTATCAAAAGATTGAAATTCATTTGGTCGACTAATTAATATTAAGTAGTTAATTTGGTCAACAGAGACCTTCTGCCATCCTTATGTTGACAACAGGCAAGGATTTATCCTTGTTAGCACTGTTGTGCGATCCTGGAGTTGTAATATATAAGTAGTGGGGGGTGTGGGGGTTCAGCGGGGCACCTCCCCCCTACAAAAACACTAGTGTTAGTTTGAGGTGTGTGTCGACCATTTAAATGTAGACATTTTGGTGTCGATATTATCACCTGTCAATGTAATTTCAATCTTTTGATAGTAAACCATATATATATATATATATATATATATATATATATATATATATATATATATATATATATATATATATATATATATATATGTATATATATATATATATATATATATATATATATATATATATATATATATATATATATATCCTTGCATGGTAGTTGAAATTCAAGTTATTCAATGGTACAACTGTTGGAAGAATGAATTTTAGGATTACATTTGGGATCAAGTCAGATGGGAGTAGTTTTGGAGAATTCACTATTGTCCAGTTGGTGAAACAAGTCAGAGGATTCATTAAATTACTATGTTTCCTTAACCCTCCCCAGATAGTTCATGGATGACAGCCCATAATGCCATATATTTGAGTTTCCCACATCATATCCTTCAGTAAATACATGCTACAGAGTGGTGTGTATGAGGTAGAGAGGTATGCCTAACATTTCCCATCTGTCCACCTCATTCGGCATGTTTCAGGCACTGCATAATGCCCAAGATACTCAGTATATTTAACAAAGCACTTGATGCACTAGTTAGTGTAGTAGGCTAATGCGGAGTGTTCTTGAGTCAAGGTGTGTGGTTCAAATCTCTTTTACCTTGTTTTTTGCTTCATTATGTTGTTTTTTTAACAACTTCCCAGATGTCGAGTTGTTTCCTGTATACCTTGTATTTTACTTATGTAGCTTTAAGGCACTCCATATTGAATATTCCTGGTGAGTAGTGCTCCCCTCAATGCAGAGCCCCATACTGTTTGAGTCCCATTAAGGCACAATAGTATTACCCTGGTGGCTATTTTCACCCCTCAACCATTTATCCACACACACACCATACGTCTCAACCTCTTAGTGGAAGAAATCTGGACAAAAGCGTAAAATAATGGAGGGACAAATGCTTAGAAACAGGGACACATTTCAAATATCGCTCTTTTAAACTTAGAAAGTTGCTAGAATTACAGCCTTTCAGTTAGCATGCATTTTCTGAAGGATATGAATCCTGAAACTCAAATTTATGTCATTATTTAGTGAAACAAAAAACAACCAATATCTGCCAGGTAGAGCACCCTCAGTTCAAAAAACCACAAATATAAAAAGATAACAGAGGAATGCACCATGAGCTGCGTGACTGAAGAACTTCAAAAGAGTCCGTAGAATCCAAAATTTAATGCAATGAAGACAAACAGAAAAAAAGGGACTGCAGTGGGTTAGCGCTTTCACGTTAGGATTAACGCTTCATCAGACATCAAGAATGCAGTCAAATCACGTGTTTAAATACAAATAATGACATCACTACTAATTCAAAGTGACGAATCACAAAGCAATGACTGATGAGAACGCCATCACTATAAACTAATTAAATGATTTAGTATAATCATGTAAAACACATTTATAAAAAAAATTTTTAAAAACACACTTATAAGAGCTATAAGAAAATCTTTAACATAAACTTTTAGCAACACAGACAATATTGTTAAACCTATAAAATACGCTTATAAAAACAATAAATTATGTCAGAGTCTACTGTATAGTTAGTGTCTCAATGGTCTGCTAGCTAAAAAAGGTTTGAGGGTGATCCTATCATTCAGCCCATATTTATGGGCTTGTAGTTTCAAAATCCATTTGCCTTCCCTCTCCTCAGTATAATTTCTGATGTTGCCCAATCGACCACTCTTCATAACCAATTCTAAAATCCTAAATCTAAAAGTATGTGAGGATCCATGTTCTGCAACATGTCACGCCAAGGCATTAGTGGTGTTACATCTCTCAATGGCATAAACATGCTCCCTTATGCACTCACGTAAAGACCTGTTGGTCTTACCAACATAAAATTGCTTACAGAGTTGACACTCAGCAACATATACAGCATTAATGGATCTACAGTCTGCATAGTGTTTAAAAACATAAACACGTCCAGTAACAGGATGTGTAAAACAATTTGAATCAGCTATGTACCTACACTGATTACAGGAACGGCATGGAAAAGTACCATGCCTTCTAGATTGTCTGTTGCTCTCAGGTTCCCTGTCATAGCATAGTAACCTGTTAAGTGACTGCATGTTCCTATATGCTATATGGGGTCTGTCATCTATCAAATTCCTAATCCTACCATCCATCAACAAGAGCTTCCAATTATTATTGAGAACTCTTGTGATGTAGCTGTTCCTGTTGGTATAGGGGATTGTTATCCTATTAATAGGAACAATATCACGGTCCCTACTGGGTAGTAAATGAACATCTGATCGTCTGATCAATGGGGCACCCGAACCTGATCTATGCCGGTCTCCTTCAATCATGCCATTATAAACTTCAGACCTATTATATCCTCTGGAAATGAAATTCATGGTCAATTGTGTCTTATGATACTCATATGCCATATTTTGTGTGGTCAACCTGGAAACCCTCATGATTTGATTTTTCACTATATTCTTGTGAACTTGCTTAGGATGCATGCTATTTCGATGCAAAAGATTGTTCTTCCAACAGGGCTTCCTGAATAATTCTGTGTCAAAGCCATTGGATACCTTGATAATTTTGACATCTAAAAAATCAATTGCACTTGCAGAATAGGAGCATTCAAAACAAAGAAACCCTGTGGTGCCATTTAAATATGTCACTAAAAATGTTATGAGGAGCAAACCAAAAATATAAGGCAGAAATCTGGACATATTGTGAAAATTTGGACAGTTGAGAGGTATGACACACACACACCAAAGTAACCCTTCTACCACCTAATGCTACCTCACAGATGGACACACATGTCAACATACACTCACACATGCAGCCCCTCATATACATGCACTCATACGCCTCCTAACCCTACCTTACCTCTAAGCTCCCTGTTACTTACCTCAACCACAGTGGAGGAACATGACCTTTTGGCCATGTTCACTATCTTGATAAGTAAAGAGCAACCATTCTAATCTACACGGCCAACCAATGTTATGAATCGCTTGACATGCAGATGCCTGAGACAGTTTCAGGGGAGAGAACCCATGACTAATTAGCATATGCCTCCCCCTGATCTGCCTCAATAACATGTAGCATTACTGCTGAGACAGCCCTATGGATTACTGCACATCTTCATGCAAAAGTACCATGTTAGGACTTTCTCTGAATAATAAAAGCTTACCCCCAAGGTTTACATATCATGTACAAGTTGTGGTAACCTTCATGAATTTGGAGAAAGGTTGTTAGTCTGATGTCTGAAAACACGAACAATAAAGAATAAAAGCAGTGCTGTATGTTATTCTTAATGGTACCAATGAAGGTGTTAGTGTGATGGTTGAGTCACTGTATAGGAAACAATCTATTATGACCATGGTGTTCTGCCATGCTGCTTACAAGGCTGTGAACAATAAGGGATTGTGGGATGAAGTCATTCCATTTAATAGCTGAAAAGGTAATGAGAGTCATTTGACTGCACTCAGTGTTAGGCCAAAAACTACAGATCAAATTCCTTGCATAAAATCTAGATACAAATTTATTCTACTAGTCAAAGGTCTCCTCCTCATCTGTAGCAATATACGTTCATTAAAAATCATTCTTCCAAAATGATGAGCACAACGGCCTTGATAAACAAAAGAAGTACCTGGAGCCAGATCTTTTGGAGATGAGAAGCAATATACTTCATTTCATCACAATATTCACTGTCTTGCAGCCAGAATTGTTTGCTTCTATTAATTCTTAACCTTTTGCTGCTTATTGCAGTGTCTGTTTAATAAATGAATACAAAAAGCTTCATTTCACAGCACATAATATATCACTACCCCTCTGTATAACAGCATTATAAATGTTAAATCTATACAACCAGGAAATCCGAATTAATGTTAATCTTGTCTCATGGCATGACAATTTTACCTCAGTATTTGCATGCTCTTATGGAATATATAAGCAACATATCCAATGCAAGCATATGAATCTGATTTATACTAAATTAGTGCACAATTACAGCAATGATTCTAAAAGAATCAAAGACACTAGTACAGTACAGGATTTTAACTTCTACATCAGGTGCTTAAATATACTTGACGCTTGCTTTTGTGAATACCTAGTTGGACTTGCTCAGCATGCTGTTTTGCCTCAGGCTAAATATGAATTGTATTTTACCTCCTTTAAAGTATTCAGTAGGTTTATAATTAGTACGTTGTAACAGACCTCAAGCTATGCAAAACAGAATGTTCACCTCTTGTAAGAATAAGGTATACAAGATTATTACAAATGGCAGAGCTTAATCAATGGCCATCCAAAAAATGGTGCAAGATGAAGAATATCCATGACATGTGTGTGTGTGTGTGTGTGTGTGTGTGTGTGTGTGTGTGTGTGTGTGTGTGTGTGTGTGTGTGTGTGTGTGTGTGTGTGTGTGTGTGTGTGTTATTTAAATAAATTAAGATGTATATATCCGGTTCAGTTCTTGGCTGGAGTGCCTTCTGTGTGGAGTCTGCATGTCCTCCCTGCATTTGTGTGGGTTTCCTCTGGGTGCTCTGGTTTCCAGGTCATTTCATATATGCATCTCTCCCTGGTCCTCTGCCTGGTCCTCTGCTGAAAATTGGCTTTGTTCCAAGTTGGACTTTCCTGGTAAACAAATAATAAATAAATAAAAATATACTATTAAACAGAGGAGAAAATCAAATGCGAATTACTTTTAGTAGTAAATATGAGAAGAAAACAGCAGGTATATCTATCTATCTATATATATATATATATATATATACACACACACACACACACACACACACATATATATATATATATATATATATATATATATATATATATATATATATACACACACACACACAGACACACACACACACACACACACACACACATATATCTATCTATATATATATATATATATATATATATATATATATATATATATATACACACACACACACACACACACACACACACACACACACACACACACACACATCAATAGATACACACCCACGCACACACAGCTATATACTGTACGTTACTATAGCTAGAAGAAAGGCTTTCTCAGTGTTTTATTTTGATTCACTCCACTGAGCTATTAAAAATCTCTTTAAATCCTGAAACAGTTTTTCCCATCTTTTTTTTTGTTGATTAGCCCTCATGAGTTTTAAGAGATTCAAGGTCAAAATGAAATGAGAACAAAAGTAACACTAATTATATGGGTTGTGGTTAGTGCACATCACAGAATGATTGTTTCGTCTCCCTTATAAAGCAGTTCTGATGACATAAAATGACATCATTTAGACAGATCTGCTTCGTTGCAGGTGCATCCTAATGCTGTAGGCTTTGATGAGCTAAACCGCAAATTTGTCATTCTTTCAGGTCTGACAGGCAGTTTAGAGGGTGGACATCATAACCCAGTCTAGTAGCAAGTGGTCATATAAATGGTACGAGTAATATATACTGACTTGGTGGATTAGCATGATGTCGTTGCAACTGGTAAGTAGTAAGGGTGTCCCTAAGCAAAATAGTCATTCATAGCATGGCTCAAAGAGCTCTGAAATGTTCTTCTACAACACAAATTTTTTCCCGCATTGCATCTTCAAACAACAAAAATAAGCAATTCAAAGATTCTGGTTCAGGTTAATACAGGAATTAAAGCAACTTTGAAGACCTGTAGTTGAAATATTTATTGAGAAAAAAATAACAGTATTTTTTATAAAACATCCTTAGGCTGAGCAAATCTTTGAAGTTACTAAGCAGGTATGGTGAAACCTAGCTTAGTCTGTCGCTGTTCTAAGAAGAAGAGATGTACAACACCATTAAAGCAAGTGATTTTTTTTTATTTTTAATATGCTTTGTAGATCTTCTCACCTGCCCTGACTAGATATGTCTTTACCAGGTGTGCCCTGGTGTCAGGTGCCAGAGGCCCACAGCTAAGCCTAGGAGAGGGAAGATACATTTTTTGTGCATTAAGTGTGAGCAACAGCTGCAAAAAGTGTTCATCTTGTGCAATTTAAATATGGCAACAGTGTAGCTAATATTCCTAGAATCGTATGTAAATTTCCAGACCACCTCTCCACCGCCTCTTTATGGAACAGCCAACATTTTTTATTTGTACTCCAAACTGTTGAGACGTCACCTCCTCAAAACATCACAGCCCATTTTCTGTGGTATCTAACATAAATATGGAATTAAAAGATGCAATACATATAACATTATTACAGTAAAAGCTTTTAACTGTCTAGCTAGGAGTATAACACTGATTTCTTTGGACATGGTCATCTTCTCTGCTAGCTCACTTTTACCCTTCTAACTTAATTTATGTGTCTGAAGTTGGGACAATTGGAACTTTTAACCTAGGTAAAATTAGTGCCCCTTAAAAATTAATCACAGGCTATAGATGATGCATGCATGGCTATACCCAGAAATATGGACGACTTCTGTCTGCTCTGCACCCAGCATTATATCTAACCAAGCAGCCTGACAAATACATGTACACAGAATCAGAAAGCCTATGGTACTGGCATGAAAAAGGAAGCACCATACTCTGGCGATTCAGAAGGCAGGCTATTACCTTGTAAGGAGAGGCACGATCAGCATATATTAATACGTAATGTTGTGTATTTCTGGCATTCAGCTTTAGATAGTACAGTCTGCATTTAGGCAGGAAACTATACAGTACAATCAAGGCAGAAAGGACATATGCAATATGATTGATGAACATTACAAATTATGGATAGGGTGGATCAGGTGGCCTTTTTACAACATTGCTATATGTATGTAATGGCTAAAGGAAATCACAAATTCTGAAAACAATGGCCTTTCTCCAAATTGCCTACTAGGATGTGAGATGTTCTTTGAATTATTATGAAAGCACATGATCAAAACTTTTCTTGCATTTTGAATATTGCCTTAACTTTGGAATAATGCTTTCACTAAACTTCTTCAAATGCCTAGACCACATGTAAAGTGGATTCTTACAAACCTAGCTCTCTGCTTCTACTGTTTGCCAAAATACTTGAAAAGGTCATAGTCTCGCAAATAAATGCCTGCACTGATGCCTATGGATTGCTCGTAGAATAGCGACATGTAGGTAGAAGGGGATGCCAAATATAGTCATAATCAGTAATATTTGGAATATTGTTCCATTACTATTTAAAAGCCACGGTGGTACAGCGGTAGCATTGTTGCCTCACAACAAGAGGTTCTCCTGTTCAATTCTCGGCTGGAGTGCCTTCTGTGTGGAGTCTGCATGTCCTCCCCACGGTCGAGTGGCCTCTGAAAGACATGCGTGAATGGGTGTGCCTTTGCTGAAAGTTTGAGATTGGGCTGGCAACTCGGCACCATAAAAATCTACTACCAATCATTAGCAGAACTGAGTTCCGCTGTGGTGACCCCTAACCAGGAAAAGCTGAAAAGACAAACAACAATTACCTAGTTAGCATTTTCTTTTTCCAGTAGTGACAATCTTCTGTGTGCTGGTTGCATAGCAGTCTCAGCTTCAGGTAACACACTCCGATATATGTACCAAAGTAAATAATTACCTGTTGCAATCATGCCAATATTTACAACATTCGAGATGACCAGCCAACTTGTAGAAGAGCAAATCTTTGTTGTTTTGTATGCAGAAGCATCTCAGTGTGAGGTACATCAGCTCAATTCTGACTAGATTAGATGGGAGTTAAACTGAAGCAATTGAGACTTACACACAAGTATGGGATAGCCGGATGCAATCTAGTCCATTTCCTGTCATTTACAGAGGACAACAAATCCTTTAATTTGTTACAAAACTGAAAATGTACTCATTAGAGAGACAAAGAAAAGACTCATAAAAGAAGTTGTATATTATACTTATCATATCTATACCTCATGCTAACAACATGCAGGAACCACAGAGACTGGTGCAAAACAAACTCTGCAGATTCAGAACTGCTTCACAAAGGAGACACTGCCATTATCTCATTCTTAACAATACAGGCTAACTTTCCACAGCATTCAGAGCTGGACTGGCACACAGGTTTACAAACTGATTAATGTGGATTACTCCATTCTGAAGTGTTCTAATAATAAAATTAAGCATAAGGGTATGAAGAACAAGTACATGTACTATGATTCAATGGTAATTCCAAATCATTCATTATTATTATGTGTATCCCACATCCTAAGGTGCCAAACCCCCTTCTCTGTTCACTGGATTAACTACTCAATAAAGATTTGTTTTCTAGACACCTCAAAGCATTACTTCACACAGTGCTGGATTCAGAATGCAGTGTCATTACTAAAATAAACAATTTTCTAGAGCAAGCAATGATTAACCAGGTAGGACAGTTGTGGAGAAGGACAAATAGAGTCTTTTAAATGAATGTAGCACTGTAGTATCTTAATTTATAACTAAGTACTTCAAGTGAAAGCTAATCTAGTTTTACTGTGTTGCAGTGTTCAAGTGGAGTTTCTTAATTTTATTGTGACTTGTTGTTGTTGAAAAGGGACCCCAATGGATCCATTTCACTTCTCTGTAAGTAATAAAATTTGATAAGCAACTTGATATGTACATTTGAGGCATAAAAATAAGAGAAAGCCTCTATCTTAACCACTTCAGCTAGGGAAATGCATCGTACTATATACATTTTGTGCACATTCTTTCAGATGTTCATAGGTTCTACTTTCAGATTATATTTCCTGCTATTTCACATTGTCGACTCATCTTATCTTCCCTAACATGGGAAGGGCACTGATCACAAATGACCAATTTCAAGCAAAGCCCAAATACCTAAAAAGATAAGAGTTGCAAAACAGTTATATAATGCAAAGCACATATCTGCAATAATAACTTAAATACAGCTTGTATCACAGAGCAAAGCAAGCAATAGCAAACACAGTTTGAGTACAATATTCATTGCTTACACAAAGAAATAAGAATGTTAATTACACTAGCAACAATGACTAGTATTTTGGCGCATGTGTTTTATTACTGTTATGCATTTAACTGGTTGTATATTAACATATCTTGTTGAATCATGTATTCTGTTGAACTTATGGCGTAATTGTTACTGGCATGCTGTTAATATAACGACTGTTCTTCTTTTATTTATTGTTGCATTTCACATAATATCCATTGAAATGTAATGGGGTTATTTCCAATGTTCTGGCATGCTATTATTAACAATGGTTTTGTTCATAGCTAACTTAAATGTATTGCTGCACCTCCATAATCACAACATGTCAGGGTAGGCCGGTTCCTGCTGATCTGCCTACCCTACCTCAGCTGGCTGTGGGTCCAAGTACCAGAGCATCTGGGACCCAAGCTGGTTTGCCCCCTCTGCTGGCCCTGCACCACCTTCAAGTGGAACCTCCTCAGGGGATGGGGCCTGTCCCCCCCAGGAATGGTGGCAGCACCCAGGATTGAATACTGGCCATGATGTGTAGGATTATTCATAGGAGTTATGAACTACACCAGCACTGGCTCGAAGGCAGACTCAACAACCTGGTGGGGCCTGCTGACCCTGGCACCTAGCCTCCAGCACAGCCACCTTTGGGGTAGTGAAGGTGCAGTGTGGAATGCCCATGTGTGGGGACCTCAGTCATGCTGCTGCCATTTGGAGGCACATGTTTCTCAGATTCCACAATATCCTTCCCATCCAAGATGTTTACCCCCTCATGTGTCACACATTGCCCCTGTCTGCTATCTTATTTGTCTTTTCTGTCTGCAATTGCATCCTCTCCTACTCAACGTACCTCCCTACATGTACCTATATCCCTTCCCCAACATTCCACTTTCTCCTTATATAAAAAAAGGGGACCAGTCCCACAAAAAATATCATTCCCATACCTAGCTCTCCATTTCACATACATGTCCACTGGACACAACTAATTCAGTCCAATTGGTCTGACAAAACAATTAGGTTGTCCTCACCCCTCTCTCTGGAGTATGAGAGTCCAAATTCATCCTCCAAATCTGTCAAAATTCACAGCTGTTGCTGTACAAGAAATGGAAAGGTATTGTCCTTCCCTGCACCCATCTTGCACATCCCTACCTGTCTTTCACTATGTTTTCCCCCACTTGCCCCCATTTCACCACTGTGTTATTAACCCCCCTTTTTCTTTTCTTTTTAAATTTTTAGCTCGGGTTTGTGCAGAGCTAAGCAAAGCGCTGTGATGGAGCACACTGCCAAAAACCTGCTCAAACCCACTTAAAAGTGATTTAATGTGCCTTAATGACCATATGTGTCTCTCATAGTGTTAGTCACATGTACAAAATAATCACCCCTGCCATGATCCAAACCCAGATCCCTTTCAACTAAAGCCTAATGCACTAGCCTACTAAGCCATACAGATCTTAATTAAAGCAGGTGTTTTCATGGAAACATACTGAGTGCCACTGACAGACTGCAACTGAATCTAATGGGAGAAATGGGAGTGTACCTTGGACTCTGATGAAAAAAAAATACTCTAGTAGACAACCAAATAAATATTAATGGCAGTACGTTAGGCCAGGGAGAATAGGTAAATGTTCACTTTTATCTGCAACATCGTTAAACACACCAGGTAACCCATCAGTGGCACAGTACATAAGTTCAGCCGGGACCCTGCTGCAGAACAACTGCCTGTGAAAGTCATGCACATACCAATGGATGCAGACGTGTGCCACAGATTTATGTATGCACAGATATATGGCAAATACACCTGCTGCAGCACTGACTCAATAGCTCAGTCTTTTAAATGTCTTGCATACAGAACATTTTGCCACACCCAGTCCTGGGTTTGAATCCAGGGTGTTGCACTTCAATTACATTGTTGTGAACACAGCAAGTAAAGACTGACTCATACAATTTTAATCCCCATAGGTTATTGCTACTGAATCATCAGCTACCCAGTTTTTCAAGTCACAGGCCTGCAGGTAGGGACACACTGCTCACATTCAGATAGCCTAACTATATTCTGCCTACTACTCTGCTATTGGCACTGTTGCAGAACAGATGTTCTATAACCACATGCCTCGATTGCACTGTAATGGGTACCTTTACCCTGGCTCTCCTGTAACAACAGTGCTGACACAGCTGCCACAATTACACATACAGCTTGCAGGCCTCCAAAGTGGTCACACTCCCCCCATTGTGCCTTAGGCTGCAGCAGCAGCTGCAGCCTAGAGCATACACTACTGTATGTAAAGGTAGCTGCTATAGGCCGACCATACCTCCCAACCCCCTATAACAATGGATCCGGACACAACCATACATAAAGGTGGGGCAAAGGCCCAGAGATAGGTATATGTTTCACAGTTTTCCCCTACAAAGATAGTAAGTGGATAGAATAGCAGCTGCTGGATTACCATGCATATTCTGATGGTTTTGAAGTGTGACACTCACATGTCTCTCTCCTCCTTCTGACCTCAACCCACAATGTTTGCCAGTGACCTACCAGATGATCACACAGTCATGGGATACTGAGCAAACCTATGAGTCAAAACTGTGGACATACTCCATACTGTCTCTTCTCTCCTTCACTTTACAAGTAGAGTGTGTATTACTACTCACCCCCTCTGAGGCCTTCACTCATAGTTTCCCACTGCTTGCCTCTCTGGTTTGGCTGGTTTCTTTGCATTGCACTTGATTCACACCCTTTTTGCTACCCCCCCCCATCCCAAATAGTAAGACTATATTAGGTTCCTGCTGTTTATGGAGCCATCTTTAAATTACTAGTCTCCCATCAGGACAAAAGTGCTCATCAGCAGTTGAATTCTGCTCACTGATAAGCCATTAGACCTCAGAAATTTCTTAGTGTTATTTTAGCTAATTATTTGGATCTATGCACCTGATATTCACTTTCTGATTCTTGACTACTGCTCTGCTTATTTGTTTATTTCATTGGTTTGATTCTGCCATTCATCAACAGTGTTTTACTAACATTATCACTGCACCTATGCTGTCTCTATGCTACTTTGCTGTTGTAAAACTGCTGTTATAAATGTAAGTTAAATTTAACTGAAGATGTTGGCGTTAGAAACAGTGTTTACTGATTTAGCACTGCAGGTGTGTCTCTGCTACTGATTAAAGTGACTGGTAAGTGTTAATTTTACTTTTTCTTGTATGCACAGGATAATTGTCTGCTAATGTATTGTGCATGATTTATTAACTTGTTTCCAAACAAAGTTATGGCGCTGTCATGTGTTAGCTGTTGAAGTACTCTCAAACTATTGCAGTAGCATCTGTTCTGCTGCTATATATTGTTTCTCTCCTGCTCTCTCCACTCTGTCCTCAGACCTGTATCTTTTAATACCCTCCTGTCTCCTCATTACATCATTTAACTTGTCTTTGTCTCATTCTACTAGCTTCACCCTCTCTTTTTCTCTCTCTTCACAGCACACTCGGGCAACTCTGCAGTCCACAGCTACCACCACACCCATACAGTCTAGGAAGAAATCGGTAATGCAAAACTAAACTAAGAATGTACCCTTTGAGCATGAAGAGCAGGGTCAGTCCACCCAGGCATTCTACATGTATGTGTTATGATAGTGAAGCTTTAACATTAGCTGTGTTACGTAGTAGTTCTTAGTGTGCAATAACACTGTTTGAGCCTTGTGTCCTCCCTCCCAGCTTGTGTAGTAATCCTAACTGTCCACTAGACAGTATACACTTAATTCAGGTCCTTCCTATTCTCTGTGATTAAAACTTAACCCTCAAGCAGCCCTTTGAGTGCTGTTTGCTTTAGTTTTGTATCACTTGAACCCACCTGTTTATTTGCATCTCTATACATTCCCTTTCATTGTTAATGTATCTCCCTACTCTAATCTGTGCATAAACTGGCTACTAATAAGCAAGTCAATGTAAAAACACAGTCCCAACCTTAATAAATGTTGTTGTCTCTTCTTTCCTTCAGTTTACAAGTAGAGTTTGTACTACTACTCACCATCTCTGAGGCCTTCACTCATAGTTTTCCACTGCGTCTATATTAGATTCCTGCTGTTTCAGGAGCCAGCTTTAAATTATTAGTCTCCCATCAAGACACAAGTGCTCATCAGCAGTTGAATTCTGCTCACTGGTAAGCCATTAGACCTCAGCAATTTCTTAGTGTTGTCTTTAGCTAATTATTCAGTCGCTAGTTAAAGAGCTAATAGTGGCAAATATAATCTTCTTTACCTCCCCAAGTGTGCACTATCAATCTGCAGTAGAAAACTAGAGAAATAAAATATAACATCTGCAGTATAGAACTAGAGAAATAAAATATAACATTTTACAATTACTTACGTTGCATGCACAGAAATCAGGTACCTTGTGGTTTGGTTTGGCTCCACTCCACTCACCCTCGCTGTGCTTGGGCTTGCTCCACACCCCACCTTGCCCCCAAATCTCACCTGCCCCCAGTGGTGCTAAATTTAATGCGGAAAAAAACACACCCCCTCCACTATAACCTATCAAAGATAACCTCCTAGATCAAACCACCCCCACCTGCCACTAATCTTACTAGTTGTCTTAATTTACTCCTGCTCTGAATACAGTTCCAACATAATGCCCCAGCCAGGCACTATGTTACCCCTCAAAATACTGCTACTATTTTTGCTGTTACCTCTGTTACTCATTCCATATCTCCTCAGCACCTATGAAATCAGCCCTACCTAGGTGTCCACTACCCAAAATCCCAAACTATCACTACATCAATATCAAACAATACTGACCACTTCATAATTCCCCACATACCTCACCCCACCATTCCTAAAAACTGCCACCCAATTAGACCCAGGAATATCATCCCCAAAACTAAACATTACCAAAAATTTATAAACAAAATTTTGAAACTCATAGTTAGCTTACTTTACAGCCTGACAATGGATGGAGACATCCACCCAAACCCTGGCCCATCCTCACCTGCTGATTCCAGTTTCCAAACTAATATTCCTTCTAACATAACACTGGCTAATAGGTCCCTTAATTATTTCTTGATCTGCCAATTAAATATCAGAAGCATAAACAATAAAGTCCATAATGTGCATGCCCTCTTAGCAGTTTACTCCCCCAATGTATTATGTCTTACGGAGACCTGGCTAAAACTGGTAACTAAAGACAATGAGGTAATACCACCAGGGTATGACATACTTAGATTAGATCGTACTACTAGGAAGGGTGGTGGGGTAGCTGTACTGTAACAATGAGGTAATACCACCAGGGTATGACATACATAGATTAGATCGTACTACTAGGAAGGGTGGTGGGGTAGCTGTACTGTAACAATGAGGTAATACCACCAGGATACCACATACTTAGATTAGATCATACTACTAGGAAGGGTGGTGGGGTAGCTGTACTGTAACAATGAGGTAATACCACCAGGGTACAACATACTTAGATTAGATCGTACTACTAGGAAGGGTGGTGGGGTAGCTGTACTGTAACAATGAGGTAATACCCCCAAGGTACAACATACTTAGATTAGGTCATACTACTAGAAAGGGTGGTGGGGTAACTGTACTGTAACAATGAGGAAATACCACCAGGGTACGACATGCTTAGATTAGATTGTACTACTAGGAAGGGTGGTGGGGTAGGTGTACTGTAACAATGAGGTAATACCACCAGGGTACAACATACTTAGATTAGATTGTACTACTAGGAAGGCTGGTGGGGTAGCTGTACTGTAACAATGAGGCAATACCACCGGGGTATGACATACTTAGATTAGATCGTACTACTAGGAAGAGTGGTGGGGTAGCTGTATTGTAACAATGAGGTAATTCCACCAGGGTACCACATACTTAGATTAGATCGTACTACTAGGAATGGTGGTGGGGTAGCTGTACTGTAACAATGAGGTAATACCACCAGGGTACCACATACTTAGATTAGATCGTACTACTAGGAAGGGTGGTGGGGTAGCTATACTCTATAAAAATACACTAGATGTTACTACAGTCTCCCTACAACCACCCCAGTTTAATAATGCAGAAATTCTTATTACCAAACTTCAGATTAACAATAACAAATGCATAAACATTGTCTGCATTTACATTCCCCCAGGTAATAAAACAAACACCCTACAGGACATCATCCATTGGTTATTCAGAACCTACCCCCAAAAAACTATGGTGCTTGGAGATTTTAACATTGATTGGAACACCTGTTCCTTGGAATCTCCTACAACCCATGTCAACCTACACGGTTTTACGCAGGTCATATCCTCCCCCACCAGGATAGGCAAACCCAATAACAAAGGCAGTATCCTAGATTGGATACTTATCAACAGCCACCCCTATATGTACAAGTCAGGGACCCTTCCAAATGACCCAAGTGACCACTTACTTACTTACATTATCAAGCACAAGGTGGACAACCCCCACCAGACCACCTTTAAAATCATCAGAAATAATAAGAACTTCAACTCTACCAATTTTCAAAATGAACTTAAAGCTTGCAATTGGTCAATCCTAAAGCAAGTTTCAGTGGACGATGCAGTAGCATACTTTAATTCCATATTCCTTACTATTCTTGATTATCATGCTCCTGCTCACTCCATTAGAACCAAAACAAAAATTGCCCAGTGGCTCTCAGAAGAGACCAAATCTAAAATCATAGCTAGAAATAAGGCATGGGACAAATGGTGTGCCACAAAAGACCCACTAGATCAACTCTGATACCAACAGCTAAGAAATCACACAAAAAATCTAATATACTAGACAAAAAAAAAAAAAAACTTCTACTACCATCATCAACAAAAACATCACAACAAACTCAAAAGTTTTGGGCAGGAATAAACAAACTTCTTCACCCAGGACAGTCCTCCAATCCTAACCTGTCAGCTTCCAACTATAAGTCCACAGAGGATATTGCAAATACCGTCAATAGTTTCTTCACAGAGACTATCCAATCCCTAGCCAGCCAACTGGCACCCAGCTGCTCCATCCCAAATTCTGACACAGCCAATACCCCACTTTCCTTTATCTTTCAGCCTGTTTCTACATCACTTATCAGATCTCTAATTAAGAAATCAAAACCAACTACTCTAGTAGCTGATCTCCTTCCACCAGAGTATCTGCAAAATCAGCAGATGCCATACTCCATCTCCATCATAATCAACAAAACCTTATCTGAAGCCACCATCCCCTCCATTTGGAAAATATCTCATGTAATACCACTCCATAAAGGAGGCAACTCTTTCGAACTATCAAACTTCAGACCCATAGCTATTCTGTCACCATTGGCTAAAATTATGGAGACGTGTGTCCATAAACAACTTATGCATTATCTTACCCAGAATAAACTGCTGACTAACTCTCATCATGGTTTTAGGCCACACCACAGTACCACCTCAGCCTCCCTATCCTTCTCTAGCACCATAAACCATAACTGAAATAATAGCAAGCTTTTCTCAGTCCTTTTTTTTTAGATCTTTCCAAGGCCTTCGATATGGTCAGCCACCAAATACTCATGCACACCTCTCACTAAATAGATGTGCGCTTCAGTGGTTCCAATCTTACACTTGTGTTAGACAACAAGCTGCCCTATGACAGGACAAACTATCAACCTGTCTACCCATCACACTAGGTGTCCCCCAAAGTTCCATATTAGGGCCCCTTCTTTTCTCTATCTTTATTAATGACCTTCCCACTGTCATCCCAAATCCAATATGTGGATGGCTCCACCTTGATTTGTTCAGCCACCTACCTGACATATCTAATGACATTAACCCAGAATACTTTCAATATAAAATAACAAAAACTGATAAGACCTGGAGGCTTGAGAAAAACAAAAAACAAAAACACAAAAATTGTCAAACGGTACAGAAAACCAAAACCAGAAACCAGGAACCTTAGCGTAATACACTTTTAATTGCCGCTTTCATAACAACTTCTTCAGAAATACAAACAAGTAAAAACCACACAACATTTATACACACTGGTAACCAATAAAATTTCATTATCCAGTAAAACAATTATTAGATAATTGATTAATTGACTAAAAACAATGAGTTCTTACAGAATTAAGTTTACGTTCCTTCAAAAAGCATTTAATATTAATGGTTTCATTTAAACCTAGATGCACATCAAATCTTAGCCTGAGCTGCCATTCTACCTCCCTCATTTCAATTTGATTTTTATAATTACTGCCTCTACGATCCTCTGGGACATGTTCAAGTACTCTAAAACTAAATTTCTTAAAATTGTTACATATGATGGAATGCCTATAAAATGCGTTGTTTGTGCCTTTAGTTTTGACAGCATATAAATGTTCCCTAATCCTTTTAAAAAATGCCTAGTGGTTATCCCAACATAAAAACAAGTGTACCCTAAACAGAAAGCAATGTATATTTACCCCCCCCCCCAGTGTTGCAGCAATATCTCCCATGAACCTTAATAGTATACGGTAAGTGCTGCAAACTAATGTACAGACCCTCATTAATGAATCTACAAACATTGCATGCATAGCATTTGTAGGTCCCTAAAGCTTTGTTACTAGTAGGAGGTAAAATGTTGTTCCCATTGTTGTTTTTAACATATACTTGAAACATGTTCCTTTTTTATAAACAAATTTCAGTCTAGCACCTAAAACTGGTCCTAGTTCTTGAAACGTTCCTTTTTTATAAACAAATTTCAGTCTAGCACCTAAAACCGGTCCTAGTTCGTGACTGCTTTAAACAATTCTCCAATTGTTCTGTCCAATATTTCTTATGCTGAAACTATCCAATGGCATCTCTAAACAGTAAAAAGGAATATTGCAGCATTTTCCAACATTGTTTGTAACATCTTTTTTTGTCTGAAAACCTGCCTTAGATTAGATTATTTGGATACCCCCTATCTTTAAATAGGGAAATAATAAATTCAATTTCACATAAAAAAATCTTCATCTTTACTAATCATACATGAAGCATGAATGAACTGCCCCCTTGGAATATTATTTTTCATAATCATGCGGTGGTTGCTTGTATATGGAAGATAGCCATTACAAAATATAGATTTTCTATAAATATGACTAACAAATTCAGAACTATCCTTGCACCATTTTAGTTGTACGTCAAGAAAAGTGATACTATGTCCACAATTCCCCTCTATAAATTTAAGAAAGGAAGTGCTTGTATTAAGTGAATCCATAAAACCACCAGAGTTGATGTCTTTCTTAATAATAAAGAAAAGATTGTCAAAAAAAGTCTATGAAAGAGAACCCCTTCATATCCTGGGATATTTATCATCATTTCTCTTTCCCACTAACCCAAGACTAAATTGGCATAAGTGGGGGCTACAGATATTATTATCTGCTTATAATATTTTTTATTGAAAAGAAAAAACTGGTAGTTAATAAGCAATCCATTAAAAGGCAATACAAATTAATGTCATTGTTAACAAAAGCAGCATATTTGCTAAAATAAGACCTAATAAACTCCAAACCCTCTTTATCAGGAATTGAGGTTTATAAGGCAGTAATATCAACTGTCAGCATGTAACAGTCATGAGCTGAGTATAAAGTACCTAAACTAAAAGTTCTAATTTGATCTAAAAAGTCCCATGAACCCCTAATGAAAGATGATAAAATGTGCATAATAGGATTAAATACAGAATCTAAATATATAGAGATACCATCAGTAATGCTACCAGAAGCGAAGACAATTGGTCTGAAGGGGGATCCACTACATTTTTGTGAATCTTTGGTATACCAAATAGAACACCAATTTTAGGATTTTCAATCATGAAGTTGTACAATTCAATAGTAATATCAGCATTCATTAAACAATCATACAACACATACGTGATGTACTTGTAACTGTCATGTATTTCCTTTAAGGAAACTACCTGGTATTCATCTGGATGATTTTACATGACTTCCATAATATGATGGTACCATTCGGTGTTCATTATCACAATCCCCACTCCCTTGTCAGCTTTCATATATCTCAATTCCTTTCGATTCTGTAAGTCAATAATTGCATCTCTGTCTTCTTGGGACAAATTATAATTTTTTTTACATGCTTTGTTTGAAAGACATTTCCTTATCTCATCCTCACGTGCATTTTCAAAAATGTTTAAAGTATACTGTAGAGGTGGATTAAAGGAAGATATTTTAAACAATCCTTCCCTTACATCATTGTCTTTCATTACATAATGTAAATTCATTTTCCTTGTAAAAAACTTCAGTTCTAAAATACTTCTTGTCACATTTGCCCTATAACTAGGTATAAAAGCAAACCCCAATCTAAGTACCTTTTCATGGAGCTCGTTTAAACAAAAATTAGATAAATGATATATATTCACATTGCTCTTAGCAACAGAATCAACACTCACATCAGTCACAGTGTCAGTGAAGTCCATCAATATTTTGTCATTTTGGTGCTCCAACCTCTGTTACGCCCTGAGAATTTGTGCTGCTTTTTCCTACATCTCACCCGTTACATGCTTCTTGAACACTACCATCCTCATTAGTGTGATTGGAGTTGGAATTTAAGGTAGTGCTTCCTTCCCCAGCTTCACCAACAGTCTCAACGGCATTCCTACAGTTTGGACCACCCTTAAAGTCCATGGTATATGCAGCCTGGGTTCTATATGCAGCCAGATCCCTTAAAATATTCTTTTGTTTTCTGGCCACCAAGGATTTTTCAAATTGATCTAACCCCAGAAAAATTTGCTCATAAATGAACCATAGTTCCAGCTGCATGATAAGATAACTCATAAGTTCTGTTTCTTTCTGTTTAAGCGAGACCTGTAGTTGCTCCGCAAGACTACAGTTGTTGATAATTAACCCATTGAGCAACTCCAGTCCCATTTTGTTGAAAAAAGAGACTAATTCAAGAAAAAAGGGATCTCCAGCACATACACCATTGGGTAATTTAAAAACCCTTAGTTCTTTAGGTACAATTTCCTTGTGAATACAATACTCAAAGTATTTGTTTTCAATAGCCAGAGCCCTATACTTTCTTAGTCCCCTCTCAACATCAGCTGTTAAAGCAACTACTTTGTCATGAATTACATCATTATCTGTGTTTAACTCAATAGAGCTAAAAGCTTCATAGTTCAATCAAGTCGCAGAATGCACATCCATGTAAGATGGTTGATATAGCTCTCACTGTCTCTCCAATGGAAAAGTGCTGCCAACCAAATCAACAAACAGGAAGAAACCAATACACACATAGGACAAGTGCAAGGTTCCAACATGTATAAAGCACCAATAAAAATGAACCAGCACTCAGGAGACAGGCTATTTAAACATTTAATGTGGCAAATCATCCATAAAAGTATCAGCATCAACATCAGCAAACCGGTTTCGGCTAAATTATCATAGCCTTCTTCAGTGCAAAACAGCAAACACATGGTGCATTCTGGTATCCATTTATATAGAAAATCCTTAAAGTGACAAGCACAAAAAAATCACTTATATAAGCTTATAGTATGTAATACTTGTCCATATCCCTATTATTCAGAACACAATTATATACAAAAACATATGTTTCTAAAATAAACATGTGAAATAACACTTTTTAAAAATCAATATATATATATATATATATATATATATATATATATATATATATATATATATATATATAGGGATGAACAACTAGTAGCCGATCAGCATGAATTTCAAGAAGCCCGGGTTTAAATAAAGCCCCTAGCCTAGTTATCCAGGAAAATTCCATATTATTCAATTTTCAATTCAATTCATGCTGATCGGCTACTAGTTGTTCATCCCTATATATATATATATATATATATATATATATATATATATATATATATATATATATATATATATATATATATATATATATATATATATATATATATATATATATATATATATATATATATATATATATATATATATATATTTTTTTTTGATTTTTAAAAAGTGTTATTTCACATGTTTATTTTAGAAACATAAGTTTTTGTATATAATTGTGTTCTGAATAATAGGGATATGGACAAGTATTACATACTATAAGCTTACATACTATAAGCTTATATAAGTGATTTTTTTGTGCTTGTCACTTTAACCATTTTCGATATAAATGGATACCAGAATGCACCATGTGTTTGCTGTTTTGCACTGAAGAAGGCTATGGTAATTTAGCCAAAACCAGTTTGCTGATGTTGATGCTGATACTTTTATGGATGATTTGCCACATTAAATATTTAAATAGCCTGTCTCCTGAGTGCTGGTTCATTTTTATTGGCGCTTCACCAAATCAACAAAGCCATTTTTCTCCCTAGTGTAGGACCTCAAACGCCCCATTAGGACATCCACTTGCAGAGGAACCCTTCAATAAAAGGAATGCATCACTCTACCAGGTATGTACTACATTTCCAAACCAAACTAAAGGACCAGCACCAGTGGAAGTTGCCAAAAAGTGAATTTAATAAATATATATTTTTCAAATCAACTAGGGAGTGTAATCTACCCCTAAGTCAGCACAAAAGTGCCATATATTAAATTCAGTTTTGGCTATATAAGCCTTCTTCAGTGCATAAATCAAACTGAAAATGACAATAGACATATAAGAACAATGATTTAAATAGCAGATGCCAATTAAATAATTAGTATATAATGAATTCCTATTGGAAAAATATTAAAGAGATATACAGCAACTTAATAATAAGCAGTGGATTCCTATTACAAATAAATTAAAGATGTTCATTAAAACCAGGGTTAAAAAGACCACCCAATTTGATTATCCATTTTCTTTCTTTGTTATTTAAGATAGTATGTCACCCACTTTTATGGGATCTGTCACCTGCAACTTTGTCAATAACTGTAAAGTGAAATGAGGCAGAAGGGTGCTTGAGTGTATGTTTATAAAGTGCACTTGAAAGTTTATTGTTCCTTATGTCACTAATATGTTTGTACCTGTTGAGGATCCTATAATAAGTGTGTTTAGTAATATATGCGAGAAGCAAATTAGACAGTTATATGAGAGGGATATGTTTAAGAAAAGATATAATCTAACATATGAGGAGTTCAATGCCCTGAAAGCACTACAACAAAATTAACATATTGTCATTAAAGAGGCAGATAAGGGTGTGTGTAATGTTGTAATGGATTTATGCCATTATATAGAAGCAATGAATGAATTAGTAGCTGACACCCAAACATTTAAAGTCATTAGTGAAAGAGAAGTGAATAATATTATTAGTAAAATAAATATGCCTATCTATGACCTTCAGCTGATGAATGATATAGACATCGAAACTTTTAATTTTCTTACTGTGACCTGTCCGACTATTCCTATACTTTATGGTTTGCTTAAGGTCCATAAATCACCCAACAGACCACCAATGAGACCTACAGTGTCTGGTAAAGGGTGGATAATGGAGCCTTTATCGGCATACCTGCAGAATAAATTAAGTTGCCATCTTATGAATATTAGAAGTTATATTAAGGGCACTGGTCACTTTCTTCAAAAACTATATGAATGATGGAGTAATTATTTGGATCCTAATGTCTTGTCGGTTACTTTAGATAGAAAATCTTTATTCACTGTAATCCCCGATACATATGGTGTTGATCAAATAAGGGAGATTTTAGATGAGAGTGGAAAATATACAATAAGAGAAGTGTCCACACTATATGAAATGCTAGAACTTGTGTTGGAAAATAATATCTTCATTTTCAATGATGACATATACCATCAATGTTCTGGTGTGGCTATGGCTACAGTGGTAGCGAATACCTATGCCAACCTAATCCTAAGTAAATGGGAAGAGACAAATGTCTATGGAAATGCAAATATCTATTCACATAAGATACTCTTTTATTCGCGTTTTT
This sequence comes from Protopterus annectens, assembly GCF_019279795.1. Classification (NCBI taxonomy): domain Eukaryota; kingdom Metazoa; phylum Chordata; order Ceratodontiformes; family Protopteridae; genus Protopterus; species Protopterus annectens. The sequence continues at coordinate 76,993,661 of NC_056749.1, read as the reverse complement.
GTGGACGATATGTTTCTTATTTGGGGAGGCAGTGAAAGAGAAGACTTTAAAATATTTTTGGATCAAACAACAGAGTTTTTGAAATTTTAAATGAAAACATCTCCATCGATGATTAGTTATTTGGATGTATGTGTCACATTAGCTAGAGGTGAATTAGATACTAGTATATACAAGAAAGAGATGCATGCTAATAAATATTTACATAGGGATAGCATGCATGCTAGACACATATTTAAAAATGTGACTAAGAGCCAATACATGAGGGTTAGTAGATTAAATATGAAAATGGGTAAATGTATTGAACAAATGGAAGAAGTGACAAATGACTTTAAAAACAGAGGATATGATATTAATAAATTAAATGGTACTAAACAAGACATTATGTTGTTAAGAGAGAGCATGGCTAAACCTTATTTCTCAGATTTTATAACTAATATAGATACTAAAAATACATCACACAAGGTCCAACCTCTGAGATATGCCATGACATATAATAGAGCTACTGAGGGTGTAGAAAGTAATATTCGGGAGAATTGGGACATACTTAGGTCTATCCCAGGACATAACAAATGGTTGACTGATAAACCTATGTTTAGTTATAAGAATTAAAAAAAATCTAAAACAATGTTTATGCTATAAAGATTCTTTTTTAAATCAATCAAAGAGTATTAAACTTAAGATGAAAGGGACAATGCCACGCCATAATTGCTCATGCTGTGTGAACATTTGCCAATTAACAGATTTTGTACATCCAAACACTAAAAGAAAATACTCTTTCACTTGTATGGCCACTTGTAATACAACCCTAGTGGTATATCTAGCAACCTGTACAGCCTGTTTGGCTTTTTATGTAGGAAAATATTCCAGAAGACTACGGGATAGAATTCTGGAGCACAAGTCAGATATACGTAGGGGGATTGATAGTAATTCATTAGCGAAGCATATTCAAGAACAAGGTTCAACCCATAACTTTATTTTTAGAGTTATTGAGTTTTTAAAACCTAATATAAGGCGTGGGGATATTATTAATAGGCTAGATGTGAAAGAGTATGAGTGGACTGTACGTTTACAGGCAGATACATTTCCAGGAATGAATAAACGTTACACTCAAACCAGTCTTAAAATTGAAACAGAGAGATGTTATGTAATACTAATTTTAAATATAATATGAAAAGGGTTTGACATATATGTGTGTGTGTGTGTGTATATATATATATATATATATATATATATATATATATATATATATATATATATATATATGTATCTAGAAATGCATATTTGCAAATAGATATGAATGTAAGTGAGATATATATACAATTTAGTATGTTTTTATAATGATAGCTTCATATTACTTTTTATTTTTATTTTCTGTATGCCTTTAATGAAGGATATTTAAATTTTGCTACTGAATATTAATTTTTAATTGATTTGTTGTGATAGGATGGCTGTGTCATGTGATTGCTTTACATGTTTATTGATTGAGCATTGAACTTTTGTATTTGTATCACTGATGAAGGATTATTCAATCTGAAAGCCTTGTTTTGATATTTCATTTAGTAAAAGAAGTCTGCATTTGCATTTGTGTGGAGTTGTGGATTTGTTTTTTGTTTGGTGCAACTATGGACACATGGTGGAAATACAGAGGCACAGGATAGCAAGGCAGCCCAGCAGAGATATGATGTCAACAAGGTTTGGCAGTATATATGCATGGCTCCCTAGATGCATATGTATAGAACATCATGTCAGGGAAAATGGGGACAGTCAGCATCATCATGCTTTCATACCCTGTGACACACTCTACTACCCTTGATACATGTCACCTGTGTAGTCTGCACATGCAATTGTAGATGGTGACAGATATCAATTATGCTTATTTAAAGGAGGGCAATTTAGGGCGTCTAGTCACAGGGCCATAAAATGCATAACCAATGCACATGGGTAGGCCACATGGGCATGTCTCTAGTGCTGTCAGGGGGACATATTTACTCACACACACAAGCTGTATGCTGAGGATGCTGTGAGAGTAGAACCCCTACCTATCTAGTATTACACACTATAGCTCGCAGTACTTATTGCATGCTTCCCACTGTTTATCTGATGATACACTGTCAGCCAGTGCTCTTCAGGGGGATGACATCAACAGGCCTTGTAACAGAGGCCAATGTTGGGGCCAGTAGCTAGTCAGTGGACATAAAATGCATAACCATTGTACAGAGATAGCCCATAGGAGCTTGTTTATGCATTGGATGGGGATATATTTACACACACACACACACACACACACACACACACACACACACACACACACACACACACACACACATTGAGAATGTGAGATTGGACCTCCTACCTATCCAGCATTACACACTACAGCTCACAGTAGCTATCTCACACATCACACGTTATGTCTGCTGTATATGTTGCTGCAGGCACAGTACTTGTGGAGTGCACAAACTGGCATTGTGTTAGACAGCATGTGTCGCCTGCAGTGTGATACTGCTTGGTACTGTTAATTTATCTAGTGTCCTAGGGGTGGGATACCTGGTAATATCCCTGCTATGTGTGTACACTTACCAGTCTGGCCATATGTGTCTGTTTGCAGCTTGATAGGCAGACATGTAGCCAGGGACAATATGGCCTGTCCAAGGACTCCACTGCACCCATCGTACATTACATCACCTGCGTACCTATATTTGTCTGCATGGTGACAACCCGCAGGTTCAGGGATCTGTGGGTGAGTGGATTATGTGCTTCTGTAGGCTTGGCCTGGTGTCATCTGACAGCTGTTATGATGTGTATGTGCAGATAACCCCAGCATTCAGATGTATGTGGGAACATTTGTACATCCCTACCCATATCTATATCAATGGTGTATAACAGGGTTGTCTCTTTAAATATAGTTGTGTGTGTCAGTAATGTAAATGTATTCTATAAAAGTATGTGGGGAGTCTATGTATCACTGTACTTTATATAGCTATATATACATCTTGTTTTATATATATATATATATATATATATATATATATATATATATATATATGTGTGTGTGTGTGCCACATACTGATAGAGATACTAATCAAGCATGAGGCAGACAGGGACAAACAGATATGCATACATAGCTGTATGTATGCACAGACATATTTCCACATAGCAGGTGTTTGGGCGGAAGAGGCAACAGACTTGGGCTAAGGTTAGCTAAGTGAAGGAGCATGCCCAGTGTAATTGTCAGTACTTACAAGGTGCCTTCAGGCCAGAGCTACCTGTACTCCAGTCCAGGATTATTGTGTGCTGCAGGCCATTGGCTGCTGCACCTGTTACCACAGTTCTGCAGTTGCCTGATATTGTCCAAGGCATTCCCCAGGTATTTGCTGACCTTAAAATGTGACTCAAACTTCAGAACTGTAGAGAGCTTCACAGACTATCCAGACTCTTGCCACATATTTGTGGCCCGTTTCACATAACATTGTTGTTTTCTAGCAAACTAGTGGCAAATCAGTCAAGATTGAAGTAAAGTAATACTGACAGATATTTGAGTTTCAGACTCCATGCACAGCAGGTGATCATGCGAATGCAGGACCTGTTATTCTATCCACATTCTATGCTTGTAGGAGCAAGTATGTAAAACATGTACCAAATTGTGGTCCTTAGTCACAGTTTCATTCACTGTATTTCAACAGATTTCCTGCTGTCAGAGGTTGAGAGGTATTATGTGACTAGGGTACATAATGAAACACCGGGTTCCTATCAGAAGAACAAAGACGCATGTTTTTGAATGCATCTTGGTCGAACTGACAAAACTGAAACTGAAAAATATTGAAGTGGCATGTAAGCGAATTCTTTCCCTGGGAAAAATTCACTTGGCCAGTTCAGTACTTTGCCGTTTTTGGCACTGTAGTGCAGTCTCGGAGTTGGTATATTTAAGTAGGGGGTTTGTCATGTTTTAATGTGCTTTTTCGTGTTGTTGTTGGAACAGCATTTTTTTCCCTTGGAAAAAAATCGCTGTTTTGACAGTTCGGTTTTGTAAGCTTTCGCTTACATGGGGTCGATTAATCATCGTTCGCTTACCTAAGCGTTCGGTGATCTAATATAGACCCTGAAACACCACACACAGGGTGAAAGTCTGCATACCTCTCCCCATACATGTTTTTGCAGAATGTCCAGCATTTCACCCCATATCTCTGCTGAGTTCATCATACATTTGTGGTTTCCTGGTGCTATACTGTACATCAGTCGCTTACTTGTTGTACCTACTGGCAAATTTAACTGATGGCCTTTACGTCCTGAGCTAATGTGACCTGTTGCAACCTGCTGTTAAATTAGACATCTGCTAGGTTACTCAGAACGTGTATAATGTCTGTCTGTAGGTATGGACCTTTGTGCCCCCAGTCACTCTGTCTTTGTCCAGTTTTCTTGCAGTACCAGATTGAGGGGTTCTGACAGTCTGTGGGACTACCACCATATGTATACCTCATATGCAAATGATGTTGATTGCTGCCAGATACAAACCATCAACACTATCACACATGCTACTGTCCCTGGCCCACTGAGCCACACTAGTCACCAGAGAGGTTTTTCCCCTGACACTATCAACAAGAGTGGAGAATTTTCTGGTCTGGTGGTATATGATTGCAATTTACTGTTACAGCAGCTGTATGGCAACACTGATGTGTTCGGGTGGGTAAATGACTAGTCTATGCTCTGCTGGCATAGACAGTTGTATGACTGTCCTGTGACCCCACTGTTTGGCATCTTTCTGGACTACTGTGACCCCACTGTTTGGCATCTTTCTGGACCTGTCGTGGAGTTTCTAGTCATGTGGCCTAGTAGCTAATATTGGGCATATACTAGTAAACAGAGTGCCTGTTGTCCAAAGTGTTTGTTAGATCTGTACAAGTAGCCCAGTATCCCAGTATAGATCTTTGCGAGTATCCCCAAAGCACACCATATTCCCTTGCATACATGCAGCAGGTCCATACATATAATACCCATTACAAGTGGTGTACATGAGAGTGACTTACCTTGCGAATGCAGCAGTTGACAGACCTGTAGTTTGGGGCTGCTTCTGTCTAGTGCAGGTGGTAAGGTACAGGTTGTGTGGCCTGGCTGGCATAATTTTTACTGATATTTATGTGAGTCAGAGTACAGTGTCAGTCCCTAGGGCCCTAGATTTTCAGTGCCTGTGCTATGTTTTGTCTCTTGGCCAAGGCCAGGGCATATTGGGCCCACCTATGTCTGCTTACAGGGACAGCCTCAGGGGTTTCCTCCTCCGAGTCCCCCTGTTGGTGCAGCTGTGGTGACCTAGGCACTGATGGGGGGGCTGTGTATCCCTTCCCTTTGCTGATCCTGCTTCAGCTGTTTCCGCAGGATCATATTGTGTAGCGTGGCACATACTGTGAACATCTGTGCACATGTGGCTGGAGAGTATTGCAAGCCTCCATCAGATATATTGAGGCACCAGAACTGTGACTTCAACAGCCCAACCACACACTCCATGATGTTCCTGGTTTATGTATGTGCTTCATTATGCTGTTCTTCGGTGAGTGTGTGCATTTCTGATAGGTGTCATCATCGCATTTATATTACGCTGTTGAAAACTCAAACTGTCGACAGCGTAATAATTGACACAAAAATGTCAAAACACCCGAACACACACAAAAAAACCCCAAAAAAAACCACCCAAACACAACACAAATTGCTCTGTGCAGGGGGGCAAGCCCCCCTGCACCCCCCACACCCCCACTACTTAAATATACCAACTCTGAGATCACACTACATTGCAATAAATGGAAATCTCCCCTTACAGAGATTTCCCTTTTAACGCAAGATGACTTTTGTTTTTGACATTTTGGTGCTGAAATATTGTCGGCCTTCGATAGGGTGAATTAGACCCATCATCATCCAATGTTCCAGTACATAGCCAGCATCCCCAACTAAATGACCATGTGGGATGTCCCCTCAGCAAACATCTGGTACAGCTGTGATCCTTGCCAGATATGGGAGTCATGATAACTGCCAGGGCTGCCAACACACACATTCATGATAATACCTTGGGAATTGCACATGACCTGGTAGATGGAGTGGTACCCTTGTGGTTGACATAGATTCTGCCATCTTTACCGGGTGGTGCCTTGATGTGTACATGAGGGCACCCAGTACCTCAGGGTAGTGTGCTACATGGTAGAAGAGTCACATATTGCTGGCCCTCTCCTCAGGGGTGTGGGGAAGATACATGTGCTCACTGGCATGTAGTAGCCTGCCACCCAGGAACTGGTGGGTCTATATTATATTGTCAACAGGTGAAAATGTCAACTCTGACTTGTTCGACACCAAAATGTTGAACTACAAAATAATCAAATGGCTAAATCACCGATTTCTTTCCAACAGAAAGAAATCGGTTGGTCGTTGTCTTACACCTGCCCTTTCCCTGACTGTAGTGCATCTCGGAGTTAGCATATTTAGTTGGGGGGGTGTGGGGGCATATATTTGTTTTTGTGTGGTATTGGTGTTTGGCCAACCGATTTCTTTCTGTTGGAAAGAATCGGTGATTTGGTCGTTCGCTAATTTTGTAGTTCGACATTTTGGTGTTGAACAAGTCAGAGTTGACATTTTCACCTGTCAACAATATAATATAGACCCGAGCTGGTGGAGTACCCTGGAAGAAGATGCCTGTGAGACCCCCATTATGTCCCCAGTTGGTCTTTAGAAAGTACCTGTAGCTAGCTTCCTAGGGCTGCATGTACCTTTGTTCCCACTGGGATGGTTCCCCTCTGTTGGCCCTGGGTCTGAGTTGAGGGCGGCAGAGCTCACTGTGTTGTTGTAGGGTGTCCCTGTCCACCCAGTAAGGCTCTACAACCTCCAGCTCATGTACCTCCTGGTAGGTTACCCTGAGCCTGCACACTCTTCTCCTTCTCAGTCTAGGCCTATGGTCAGCATCAGCAGCAGCTGCATTGACCTTAGCATCCAGCACATACATATGTAGCAGACCTGCAGCAGCCCCTAGCATTCTGTAGGTTAAAATCCCCAAGTCTGCACTCCAGTGGTGCAGAGCATGGGGGAAAATCAGATTGCAGGGAGTATGCATACTTTATAGTGCTCTGCTGTAGGTGTACTCTGTGTGATTGTCTATTCCACCTGTCAAGTACATCATTAAGGGATTTAATGACCCTGGTTTAAGTGTAATAGGGCTTATCAGTAAATTAATACCTCATTGGCTTTCTCTGCCAATTTCTTTTGACAGCCACAGAGGTAGATAAGTCTTAGCAGTGAGCAGAGACTCCCCCATGGAAGGCATAGTCATCATGGCTACACCACACAAACACACTCAAACCCACTGAAACACTCACCTCTAAAGTAAACAAAGCTTAGCATTCACCAGACACACACCCCTGCTGAGCAGAGCAGAGCAGTGCACCATGCAAACAGGCACCACTGAGCTCCAATGCACTTAAAGGTTTGCGGACACACCCCATTTTGATGTCAGCTACCTCTTCTGTGCACACCAACATGGTTCCTTGCCTACACAGATCGCATCTGAGGACACAGATACCCATTTTTGCTATTCAGTAACCCAATCTCATTTGCATACAGATCTGTGCAAAATACTTGGTAACTACACAGATTCATGCCCTACCTCGTTAGCAACCACAGCAGTCCTACATTGTGCATACCCTACACAGATCTGTGCACAATACCTGGTAATTACACAGATTCATGCCCTACCTCATTAGCAACCACAGCAGTCCTACATTGTACATACCCTACACAGGGTCCTGTAATGCATTATTGTTACATACTCACCAATTCTGTTTTTTACAATTTTTTTCCTATAATATCATGTTTGTGCATTGTGGCATGCCACGCAAACATACCCATGGTATTAAAAAAATATTATTTTTCATTATTTTCCATACAGTTTTGGACACACAGTGCTTAGTTTTACACATATCTGTATTCTCTATACTATTTCTACCACTGTAACTCCACTTTTACAGCCCCTGGTGTCATTTTAACTTCCTGTACATGGAATTTTTCCGTGTACATTGTGGACACCAACATGGGGTCTGCATGATTGCTTGTCTGCTTGCTGGATCACTCTACCTGGCTCATTTGCATGCATTTCACCTGCTTATGAGGTGATGTGCATGCCACAGACACTCCCGTGTATGTACGTTCGTGCACACCCTCAGCTCCCTTTACTGGATTGCACATCTGCTTACTTTTGTGTAAGCAGTGTGCCACTATGCCTACACAGAAAATAAGTCCATGGAGGCTTTATTAAATACCCCTCAACAGTTTTTGCTCTCCATCAAGCAATATTTAGAAATCAAAAAACACAACAAAAGATATTTAATGGTAACCATGGATATTCAAGGCCTTTTCACGGTGATACCAAATGATTATGGGTTAAAGGAATTGAAAGAATACCTTATGAAGATAAGTAGTTATGATGAAAATCAGATAAGTCTCATTTGTACTCTTACTGAATTAGTTTTGAAACATAATATTTGTATAATTAGTAATTGTAATGGTACTTGATAATGAAATCTATTTGCAACAACATGGAGTGGCCATGGGAACCCTGTGTGCCAACAGCTATGCTAATTTGGTATTCGCACAATGGGAGGATATTAATGTATTGAACAATAATCCATTTTGTTCCAAACTGGCTATGTACTGGCATTTTCTTGATGGCATATATTTTATATGGAAAGGAGATTTAACCGAACTGGAGAGATTCCATGAATATCTGGAAGGAACTGTAGACTTTTTGAAATTTACTAGACAACAAGACTATGCTTCTATTGACTTTTTGGATGTATGCTTGCATCAAGATGAAGGCAAGATTGCAAGCAGTTTATTTAGAAAGTTTTATTGGAAGAATAGTATTCTTGTAAAGTCTAGCATACATCCTAGACATATACATAAGAACATATTGAAAGGGCATTTTTTTAAGAACATCTAGACTTCACACAAAGAATGAAGATTTTAGAAATGCTGCATTTAATATGAAAAAACATTTTGAACAAAGAAGTTATAATTTCCAAGAAGTTAAAAAGATGTCTGATTATGTGAAAACACTTAGAAATAATGAAGGGAGACCTTACTTATCTAGTAAATCTATGGGAACTGCATTGAACAACAATGGGCCCTCTTCAGAAACCTGAAATCCCACTTAGCAACTTTTTAAAGACCAAGATGAAAAACCCCAAATCACTAACGACTGACCACTCAGAACACCGACAGATCACTACAGGTAAGTAACCACTTGGCCAGCATGTTGACCTTTTCCCCTTAGCTCCATGGTAGTGTGATCTTGGAGTTGGTAAATTGAGTTAGGGGGTGTGGGGAGCAAAAACCCCCATATGAGTGGGTTTTCTTTGCTTCAGTTTTAGTGTGTTTGTGGGGTAAGGTGAACAGTTCCTTACCCATAGTGATCTGTTGTTGTTCCCAGCGGTCGGTCTTCTGGGATTTCAGGGTTTTCCTTTTGGCCTTTAAAAAGTCAGGTAAGTGGCATTTCAGTCTACTGAAGTAGACCCTCAGGTTTATACAAATAAAAAAGAAGAAAAACGGATTTAACTTATACAAAGAATTTAAAATATATATGTGATGCCATGCGGAACAACTGGAAGATTTTGCATACTGATGAAGAGCTCAATAGGATAGTGGGAGATAAACAGTGTTTCACTTTTAAGAACAGCAAGAAGTTAAAGCAATTCTATGCAATGATCGTAACAAGAACAATGAAGTTATATCTGATCACCTTGGCACATATCCATGTCATCAATACACTTGTTGTAAGTTTATCTCTATAGAGAAAGACTTCATCCATACAGTCTCTGGAAAGAAATATATTTTTAGATTTTATGCTGATTGCATCACTAAGAATGTAGTTTCTCTAGCCACCTGTGACTCTTGCACAAGCTTCTATGTGGGGAAAAACTATAAGACATTTAAAAGAGAGAAAATCTTGAAACATATCAGTGACATCAGACTGACCTTAAGAATCCCCTTATGAAGCATGCCAATGAGAATGTGGAACATAAGTTCCATTTTAGGGTGCTACAGATATTAAATCAAGCACAAGAGGAGGAGATGTTAGTAGTAATGTTGATTTAGTGGAAATGTCCTGGATTGCAAATTTACAAGCTTACAGACCCCCAGGACTTAATATGCACTTTCCTTTAAAACTGTCTCTCAAAGGACAGACACTGAAGAGGCATGTATAATTGCTTTAACCTTTAGGTATATATGATATGTTTACCATGGTAATAAAGGGTTATATATAATAAAGGATTATAATTTATTATGCCAGTTGACTTAATTTAGACTCTGTCTTTTTTACAAGCAATGATTGGCTAATAATCTAGAATTGAATATAGGGTAACCATTTGATTGAGAGGATGTGCTATTATAATGAAACAGCCCGATGAAAAAATCCAAGTGTAAGAAGAGAAAACAGCTTGACCAAGACGATTAAGACTTCAAATTGGTTGAAGTCCAAAGGCAGATTGAGATGATTTGATGTTCAAACAATAGATTTTACTGGTTCCTAGCAATGGCATTAGTAACCAATGGGAAATGCATATTGCAGAATGAGAGCGGTCCAATGAGGAGGTTTGAATGCAGGAAGAATAAACAGTTATTGGCCAAGGTGACTGGGACTTCAGACTGGTTGAGTCTGAAGTTAGACTAAGATGATTTGTGGATAAGAAGAATGATTATATTGGTCTCCAGTGGTGATATTAAGACTAATAAGATATTTATAGCATTCAATGGGATTCAGTGATGTGGAATATATTTATTATACCTATTGACCAACTTAGACTTTGCCTCCTTTATATAAGAGATGATTTGTTATTATCCTTGAATTTCCACTGAACAGTTATTTAATGTGTTTTGGCACTGAAAATGAAATATTCTGATAGGAGGAAGGGGTTTTAAAGAACTGTTTAAATAGGATTTGTGTTTGTAGTTAGATGGATCTGAATAAGGGTTAGTTTTAACACAAAAGCCCTTATCTATACAGGTTTTTATTGGAAGCCTTTTATTAAATCTAGGACGTTTGATCGAAAGATCAAACGTCCGAATCCATAACCACCGAACACACTTTAACTAAAGCACTTTCATCAAAAAAGTGCTTCGTTAAAGCGTGTTAATAAAAAAATAAAAACACTACATTAACGTTTTTGCAGGGGGGGGCTTTGGCCCCCTGCACCCCCGATGTGGGGACTGTGCCCCCACACCCCCCAACTTTAATATTCTCTCTCCAAGACTGCACTACAGTGGGGAAAAGGGAATTCAACGAAAAGCATTTTCGCATAAGTATGCCTGCCCTTAATGGATTCAGACATTTGATCTTTCAATCAAACATCCTAGATCCATATATCACTATTCCATATGTTGCTGCCGACTTAATATTCAAGTTTTTTCATTATACTACATTTGTTTAATTGTAATAACATTATTATTCACAAAGTACTTACTGCTTGAATACTGTATGCACATTGGATAGTTTTCTTTGTACACTGTTTATCATATCTTGTCTTGTTTATAATTGATCATCTCAGCAAGGGAAGTGTTGTCAGTGAGGTCATCTCAGCAGAAGAAGTGTCATTTCTAAGCATCTGCTGGTGGCATACTGAGCGATGGCATGAGAACCATGTGATCATTCACCATGAAGGAAGAGGTTACCACCCCCTTTTGCACCTGTTTGTAGGAAGAGAACAGGGAGAAGGGCAGAAGGGGAGGTCACCCAAACGCGTCTCTCATTGTCGAGCCTAGTTACCTAAAGGAGAAATGCAGTGCTGCCTGGCCTGCTAAAGGGGCACTTTTGAGATAACTACTATCATAGCAGAACTGGGATAAGCATAACACTTTGACGTAAGAAGACTAGTACAGCAGGTCACATCATATCAGAGACGCAAAAGGAGGAACAGCAACAAATAGTTTAAAAATGCAACAAGATTTAAGATCGCTTAAGTAAAGTCAGCTTTACTGTTTCATAGCACATTCAAAATATAGTATTTAGTAAAAATCTGGGTAGAAAAAGGAAGAAATGCTTGTCTCATTCCAAGACATGATTAAAACAAGGCAGGGATGTAGATATATACTAATGGAAGGACCAAGCATGGGTTTAACAAAACTTTCAAGAACTAAATCTTGAGAAGGCTTTCCTGCAAAATACTTCAGCTCCATACCAGGACAAGAGTTTAAGCATCACAGAGAGTGCCCCCACAAAAAAGACAAAGATGCCCAATGCAGTTAGTAAGCCTGACAAAGTGTTCCCATGCTATCCTGTAATGGAAGAGGGTTTCAAGCACCCTAAGTGGGCATATCTTTTAATAACTTCAAGTGACAGAAACATTTACAGCACAATCTATAAACGCTCATGTTAGCAACAGCCTTGACCTCCTAATTTCTTTGCACTTCAATATTACCTAAATCACTTTTTAACATTCATGAACATAGGCAGAGGTAGGGTCGTAGTTCACTGTATGTTTAGGTTAATGTGCAGGTAGTGTGAAATAAGTAAAATCCACCAAACCAACCCCAGAAAACTCCAAAATGAATGAAAGACAGCATAGACTTAGCGTAAAAAACATTTATTTGCTTTCAGCTATTACAGACTTCTTCAGAAGCAAATATATACAAGAGCTAACCACAAGTGTATAGATACATAATAATCTATCCAATTAACAGTATCAATTGTTCATAGCTATTCTCTCCACTCTCCAAAATACTAGAGAGATGCATACACTCTCAGGTCTCAGACTACCTCCTTACTAACAACCTCCTTTCCAATACTCAGCATGGTTTCCGACCAAACCATAGCACCACCACTGCCTTACTCTCCTTTACTAACACTATCCTTCAGCATAAAAACAATGGCCATCTCTCCTCTGCTACTTTCCTAGACATATCTAAAGCATTTGACATGGTCCCACACAAACAACTTATCTCTGTCCTCAATAACCTATCCTTCTCACAATCAGTCACTAACTGGTTTCAGAGTTACCTGTCTGACCATCAACAATCCATTGTATGGCAGAATGACATATCTCCCCAACTACCTGTCTCCATAGGGGTTCCCCAAGGATCCATCCTTGGACCCCTACTCTTCTCTGTTTTCACCAATAATCTAGCCTCTGCCACCAAACATGGCACACTCATACAATACGCAGATGACTCAACCATCATCTGCTCAGCCCAGGCCCTACCCAAACTGCAAAAAGTCACACAGGAAGCCTTTTCTTCTGTTGAAACTTGGTTATCTGATGCCCAAGTAATACTCAACCCAAACAAAACTAAACTACTCATCTTCCAACCCACCAAACACACTCAAAACAACTCTCACTTTAACATCACAGCAAAAGACAACACCACTATATACCCAACTGAACACACCAAATTGCTAGGAGTGGAAATAGACAATAAACTAAAATTTGACATTCACATATCCATGATCATAAAAAAAGTCCACAAAAAGACTAAGGCCGTTATACAGAAATAAGCAACTTCTCACCAAAGCAGCAAAGATTTCAACAGCAAATTCTCACCTTATCTCGACCCTACTTTATGCCTCTCCAATATATACCAACCTAAGGCAATGCAATCTAACCAAGCTAGAGACCTGCTACAACAAAATCGCCAAATTCGCCACAGGGGCATCCTACCATAGTCACCACTGTCTCTCACTTGCTGAACTGGGCAGGCTTGAACTCCCTCACCTCCTTCAATGGTATCAACTCTCACTCGCCCACAAACTAGTAAACCATCCACTAAATGCCCCATCCCTCCAGAATCTACTCCAACCCTATCGCACCACCAGACCACTAAGATCCAGCAACAAAAATCACTTGCAGATCACTAAAGCCAATAACTCTGCTGGTGAAGCACTATTCTCTTGCACCATAGCCAAATTATGGAACTCCCTCTCACCCACAATTACCTCCATACCATCATGCACCCACTTCAAAACTTTACTAAAAGCGCACCTAAAAACATGCTGGCTATGCCCTTGCAACTCCCACTCTAATATCACCCACCCCATCCAACCACTACCTTTCTTTCCACTCCACTAACTACCTTGATTATAGCAAGCTCAGATGCTCATAAGCCTAGTACTTATTATACAGCAGGAACTTCTTATTGTAACATTTGTTAATGTCTGTTATGTACTTCACAGATAGAGATTCTAGTTGTCTACTGATGTACTATGTTCTTCATCTGTAAATATGTTGTAAGTAATTTCTATGTAAATTGTTAATCACTATGTAATCCAATGTAACTACTGTCTGTTTATTTTAACTGTGGAGCTTTTCTCCCCGGGCCTCCACTGAAAATGGACCTACTCTCGGTCAACAAATAAAAATGAAATAAAATAAAAATAAAATAAATAATTAACCTCAACCAATAGACAGTTAAAATAACATTCCTAAATGTTCAAATTTAATAAATAGAAAACACAAGTTGTCAATTTTGCACTTTTAACCTTCTATCTTTAAGAAAACATTTAATGCATATTGATTCATTTAGTCCAGGAAAAATATCAGCTCCCATTTTAAGCTGCTAAAGGGTCTCCCTCTGTTCGAATTTGTTCTTATAATTTCCCCCTCTTAAATCTTTCAGGACATGTTCAAGTATTGTAAAGAAAAACCTTTTAAAATAACACATAGATTTGTGTTTTTAGAGGGCATTATTATTATCTTTAGTTTTAATAAAATAAATGTGTTCCCTAACTCATTTTTGTAGAATTCTTTCTGTCATCCCAATATGATAACAATCACATTCAGAACACACTGCAATATAAATTATCCCCTCTGTTTTACAATTAAAAACCCCATGAGTAGGTATAGTCATTTCTAAATATCTCAAGTTCAGAAAAGGCCCTTCTAAAATATATCTGCTAACAGAACAACAGCCACATTTATACATTCCTTTAGTTCTATTTGACTGCATCTTTTGAGAAATAATTTTGGTGGTATCATTTTGCAACATCTTAATATTGTAATTATTCTTAAAAACGAATATGGGGGTGTCTCCAACTACTTTAAATAAATTTGCATTTCCCTCTATTATCTTTCAATTCTTTTTTTATAAT
Source organism: Protopterus annectens (assembly GCF_019279795.1). Lineage (NCBI taxonomy): Eukaryota > Metazoa > Chordata > Ceratodontiformes > Protopteridae > Protopterus > Protopterus annectens. The sequence continues at coordinate 76,978,558 of NC_056749.1, read as the reverse complement.
AGCACAAATATCAAAATGTATCACCGTCATATAAAGACATCAAACTACCATATGTTGCATATTCATATAGTGGTCATTATTTTTATTCGATGGTTTAAAAAGAATAGGAGGAAAGTCTGTTTCTCCTAGATTTAATTTCATTTGTTTTCTCTCCAACATATCTAACTTGTATCCCCTATTCACAAACATGGACATAATAAACTGTAATTCATCTTCAAATCTAGAATCCTTTGTAGTCGTCCTAGAGACCTCTAGGAATATTCTTTTTCATAAAATAAGGGTGATTGCTAGAAAAATGAAGATAGCTATTAGTAAAACTTTTTCTATAAATTTGGCTATCAAATCTAGCCTCTGCCCTATTCCAATTTATAGCTGTGTGAAGAAAATTAACATTGGTACCTAAATTGCCCAATTTCTCCAAAAATATAACCACTTTAGACCTATCACCTTCCAGTATAAAAATTCATATAATCTATGTATCTATAAGAAATCAGTCAAGGGGGTCAAGACAACATGTTCCCACCACCCCAGCACTATGTTGGCAAAAGCAGGGCCTGCCGCTGACCCCATAGCCACCCCCTAACTTGTTTATAGACTGTTTTGTCAAACAAAAAAATATTTACTCAACATGATGGCTAATAAATTACAAATTAAATACATTTCATCATTAGTATAACTTTCAACCTTAGACAAATAATTTCTAACGTAGTCAATACTCAATTCATGGGAAATACAATTAAAAAGTGAAAAAAACATCCACAGCATAAATCAAATTATAATCATCTTGAAAAGAATAAATGTCATTAAAAATCCTAACTTTCTCTAAAATATCCCATGAATCTTTAATAAAAGAATTCATTCTCTGAACAACCAGATTTACCATAGTGTCTAGGAACAGGGAGATCCCTTCAGTGATATAACTGGGGACCAACACTGTCGGTCAAAATGGTGGATGGGTGGGATTTTTGTGAGCCTTGAGTATCCCAAATAGTGTCCCCAAAACAGGATGGTCCACTCTCATAAAATTATAAACATCTAAAGTAATATGTCCTTCCATTAAACATTTGTAGCATGAAATGTTAAAGATTGTCGTTCATTGGGTTCATGTCTCCTTGGTTTTCAACTTGCTAGATCATTGGGAGGCTTGTGTCTTCACTTGTAAGTAGCTGTGTATTTGACATCACTGTACCACACTGGATGTCCTTGGGTAAAAGCTACATGTTGAATGGCTTTGTTGGTTTTGTAATCTTGGTTAAATTGTAGATGCCATGCACAATTATACAAACCTATAGTTGATTGTTCGCTGTTGGTAAATTCAATCTTGCATTGATGTATATATTTTGTCTCTGTGCTGATGCCAAGCTGCAGTAGTGTCATGCTTTATACAACAAAAGTAAACAGTTTTGGCATAATTGAATACTTGCACCCCAAGCCCCACCCAGATGTACAATGAAGTATTTTTCCTGGCTGTATAGTACTATGGTAGCCTCGAAAAAGAAGGGTTTGATTTGTTTTCATTCCCCAGCTGGACGTTATTTTAATTCTCTTATTTTTGTTTCAGACAGTGTGTTAGTTCTGGGGACAGGTCTCATTACCTAGTTGGATGTTATTTTAATTCTCTTATTTATTTATTTAACATTTGTTAAACGGGAAAGTCTGACTTTGATCGAAGCCAATTTTCAGCTGAGGCCGGGGAGAAATGATCTAAATGCATGTCTTTGTAACATGGTAGGAAGCCAGTGCACCCAGAGGAAACCCACATGAATGCAGGGAGGACATGCAGACTCTGCACAGAAGGCACTCCAGCCGAGAATCATACCGGAGAACCTCTTGCTGTGGGGTGACTGCATCACTGCATCATCCATTATTTTGATTCTGATACTGGGTTGGTTCCAGGGGTAGGTCTGCTGGGTGCTAACTTTAAAGGTAATTTTTTTTTCTCTTTTTACAGGCTTTGTGCTGCATATGAGTGATGGCCCATGGTCGTGCATGCCCATGGTGTAACTAATGGTCAAGTGCTGTATATGTTTTTGTATGGAAATGAAAAGGTGACTCTGGTATTGGTACTTTGATATTTAAATTATCCTTCATCCTCAGTGTTTAGTTGTAAGATATTCCAGTTGGTAACTCACTCTAAGTTTTGCATTAATAGGTTTCATTTAAATGCATAGGTTGCATAAGACCATTTTACTGCAGTATTTTCCTTTGCTGGCTGCGTAAGGATTTGATGGGGGATACGGTTGTTCCAGGTTATTGAGGTCAGGGGAGGTGGGACAGTGTAGCAGCAGTGCAGTTGTTGAACAAGGTGGGCCCTTGGCAGTGCCTAATGTCACTAAGAAGTGTGGGTTTGTGTGTGCAGAGGATTTACAGTTTCATTTTCTTTTGCAGATCAAGGAGGTTGCAGATGGAGAAGCACAGAGTGGGCATCCCCCACAACTTGTAGCATGAAAGTTTGAAAGAAGTGAACTTGAAATATGATGGATCCTGCTGGTGTGGATGTTTCTGCTACTGGAGTGGTGCACAAGGAGATTGCAGGTAATCCTATTTTATTAGGTGTTAAGGCATGTCAGAGTCAGTGTGGTTTGGAAGTAGTGTGGGTATAGGTGGGAATGAGGTATGTCAGGGGCAAAGTAAAGCAGGTTTGGGGTTGTCCAAAGGTAGGGTGGAGTCGCAACAAAGTGGGCAGAGTAGTGGAGTTTGAGTTTTCATGTGGTAAGAATATGCAGATGGGTTGCTCATTTGCCTGTGCGTTGCTCATTTGCCTGTGCTACTTTGCGAGTTTAGCACTGTTCTCCACTGGAGTTGGCAGCAGCATGTGGGACTTTAAGAATAGGTGAAGGGTTTGACAGATCATTGTTGGGTATGCAAGTGTGTGGGGATGTGTGAGGAATGGGTTTCCATTGTTTAATCAGAATTTTGAAGGCCAAGCAAGGCATTATTTTGGGTATTGCTACTGGATGCAGGCTATGGTTTGTTTGCTTTACCAAATGCAAAGTAAAAACAAAAAATGTGAGGGGTGAAGTTTCAGGACAAATGCAGATTATGGATTTCATGGACCTCATTGGGTCCCTGAATTTTGCATATTTGGGGGGGTTGGTTGGTGGTTTGGCTTGTTGGGTGTCGGGAAGGATGTTTGAAGGAGGGATGTTACTATTTGGATTTGCAGTTTGTCTGGCATTGAAGGTTTTGTAGGAAAAGTTGTGGGGAAATGTTTAATTTTCATTTGGACAACAGAGTAGTTGTATGACCTCCTGGTATTGTCAGACGAGGTGTGTCAGGTTGGCTTGGCATGATCAGATGTGGTACAAGATTCCGGGTCTGCTTTTGATAGGAAGGTAAATGGTGGAGCATTGCAGGATTTTGTTAAATTGTGCTTAGGCTTGGGAACAAGATAAGGCAGTTCAGTTGACCAAGGTGGATTTAGCTCCAATTAGTACAGTTGCACAGGTGACAGGGTTATGTGACTTTACTAAATCTGGGATGGTGGGTCATATGTTTGAAGAGTTGATGTAGGGTTGTTAGAATGATGACTGACAGACTACAGCTATTGACAAGATAAAGTTAGTTGAAGGGGTTGGTGTTGGTAAATGGAGTTTCATTGGGTTGCAGTCTGGAGGATATTGCCGATATGGATGTATTGAGCTCATTAAGAGGGCGGTGCATGGTCAGTAAATGCCGTCTTAGTCTTTGGGTGTTTTTCCTTTATTATAGTAGGTACAGTGGTTGGATTACTATTAAATTGATCTGTTGAAAAGGAAATCTCCTTTGGGCAGCAAAAAGGCAAAAGGATCCTGTAGTTAGGAAGGATGGCATGCAGTTGGGCTTGCTTGTATTGGATGGCATTCGGCTTTAGTGTTTTGGTGGCACATTTGGTAGATAGTGACCTGGGAATAACTACATAGTTATCATTGGTAGTTGGGATAAGTGAGGATATGTTTGACTTGCAGAGGGTTTACAAGGGTATGGATATTACTTTGGTGTTGGAGAGGATCATCGGTTTAATTTCAGCTGCTTAGGCATCTGGTTGCTTTGGGTATTTATATGATAGGGCTTTGGGATATTGATAATGAGGATCCAGTCTGGTCCAGTTAGGATGGAGTACACTGAATGATATTTGGCTTCAGCCTTTTTTGATGTACAGTTAGGTTTGTTTTGGAAAGTTTTGTTGGAAGTTTTGGTATGAAGGAGGGGGAACAGCCTGGTGAGGCTGATGGGTGGAGAAGAGGAGCAGGCTTGTCCCTCTTCTGCTCCTCCTCTGGTGTTGGATGTTCATTTCAGTGAGATGAGAAATGAAAGAGAGCAGTTTGATAAGTAAAAGTAAACGAGCCAAGGATAGGACGCTGCTTATTGGGTTGGATGTCTAATTAAACAAGTGAGAAATGGAAGTGAGTGATGGGACACTGCTTGATAAGTAGAATAAGCGAGCGGGGGTAAGGATGCTGCTTATTTGGTCAGGGTGAGTGAGGTCACACTGCCCTAGTTAAGCTATATGGATGCTTATGCTGTGATTTGTCAAGGTGAGTGAGGTCACGCTGCCCTAGTTAAGCTATATGGATGCTTATCCTGTGATTGGTCAAGGTGAGTGAGGTCACACTGCCCTAGTTAAGCTATATGGATGTTTATGCTATGATTGGTCAGGGTGAGCGAGGTCACACTGCCCTAGCTGACAGTTACATGGATATTTATGCTGTGATTAATAAAGTGAAATATTGGTCAATAAAGTTATGTTTATGGAAGATTAATAAAGGTCATCAAACTTCATTTGGTGTGATGTGTGTTCATTAAAGGGGGCCGGGACAAGTGGTATTTATGTTAGACCTAATAAGGGCAATATACTCAAACTGTTCTCATGATGCATGTAACACCAGCATCTAATATACACATTCTTAGGTGGAATAGTTTCATACGTCTCATAGGTCAGCTGACAGTGTTCAGGGTCAAACACCATGAAAGAAAATTGATTCCACCAATTTTGGATCATTAACCAAATTCCCAACCAAGGTATCCATTCATTTGTTAAATAATATAAGATTATTTGTCATTCTAATCCTTAGAATTTTATTCCATAAACTTGAAGTTTTCACATACTGAAGTTTTGTCTTGAAGTAGTTTTTGCTAAGGATGTAAATAACTTTAAGTGATTATGTCTGAAGGAAACTTGCATTGGATTTCCTTTAATGTTAACTCTCCTGTCAAAAGGAATCATGAAGTACTTTGTAGGTTGATAATATGTTGCCCCTAATGTAGTGGTAATATAAGGAGTAAAGGTTTAATAATTCACATCTTTCTTTAAAGAACAAATGTTCGACACTATAGACACTTTAGTAAATATCTTTCTAGATTTTTCAGAAATAAAAACTGATTCTTATAGTAAGTTTAAAAAAAGTGTTTTATAGTCTAAAACTGGCCGTATACATGTCTGAGTTGTAAATTACTTCGTACTGGTAAAATTCTTTAACATTGCCTTGAGTTGCTGCATAGCTCTACATATATCACAGCATTATGTTGCTATAGGAGAAATTATTAATGATCAGAATTCTTAAGTCTTTATAGCTCTCAACAGCATTCAAAATAGTTGAGGATAGGTATATGTTGTGGTTAATTTGAGACTTACCAAATTAGATTACCAAACATTTTTCTGTACTCAGTTTTAAATCAGTGGACTCCACCCAGAGGCTAATAGCAGGTAAATAATATAGCAATAACCCACGCCTGGGTGTGGGTAATGCTGGATTTACCCACGGTTGGTGTGGTTTGGTCACGAGCCCGAGTGGCCAAACAAAGCCAACCGGGTAAATCCAGCATTACCCACACCCAGAAGTGGGTTATTGCTAATATACAATGACATTATTTAAGAAAAAAATAATTACTTTTCTTAAATAATGGCATTGTATAATGCCTCCTTGCTGCCCTTCCGCAGCTGTCTGGTATTCTACGGCAGTTCTCCGTTGCTTTTTAAAAACTGCTTCGCTATGTTAAATGAGTTTAACATAGCGAGACAGCTTTAAACAAAGCAACGGAGAATATCCATTGCTTTTTTAAAGCTGTCTCACTATGTTAAACCCATTTAACATAGCGAGACAGTTTTGAAAAAAAGCAATGGAGAAAACAAGGTCTCCATTGCTTTTTACAAACTGTTTCACTATGTTAAATGAGTTTAACATAGCGAGACAGCTTAAAAAACAGCAACGGAGAAAGCAAGATCTCCGTTGCTTTTTAAAAACTGTTTTGCTATGTTAAATGAGTTTAACATAGCGAGACAGCTTTAAAAAAAACGAAATACTGCTAACTTCTGCACAAACCAACCAGTAAGAACAAAAAGTGCAGATAGGAAATTCCGGTGGAATCGTACCAGTTTATTCCAAGTCCAAAAATCAACAGATAGGAAGATCTGGAATGCCAGTTTATTCCAAGTCCAAAAGACACCCAATATCATTGGGTGTCTTTGTGCTGGAAATGAGTTTAACATAGCACTCTTCTTACAGCTTTAAAAAAAGCAATGGAGAAGTTTAACATAGCGAGACAGTGTGAAGCAACGGAGATCTTGCGTTCTCTGTTGCTGTAAAAAAAAAAAAGAGTTATAGTATTGGAAAAAGTCCGGGCGACTGGACCTTTTTCCATTACTATAACTCTGATTTACAACGTGCACGCTGACCAATCAGTGTGCACGTTTTTGAATATTTAATGGGGGGTTGTTGTATAATTATAAATAGTTAACACATCATTGTCATTAGTGATTAAAAAAAGAATCTTTAAGTCATCAGCATATTTGTTAATCCAGCAGTGATTATTTGTAAGGAAAGTTGATAAGACAATTTTGAGCAGACTGGAGCTCAAGACCGATCCCTGAGGAAAACCAATACTCTCTGGAAGGGGATCAGATTTTTTACCTTGAATTATAACTGATTGTTTACTATCAGAAAGCCAAGACATGATCCATCCCATAATGTAGGGATTAATACATTGAATATTACCTTATGGGTGTTCCATGTTGAAGTATTACACTTGATAAGAGTTCTACATCTAATGCCTGAGACATGTTTTTGCAGAATTCAATGAGATTTGTCAGGGTAGAAAGCATTTGTGTAGAAAAGCTGGTTTATTATTGTTAGTTCTGACAGTCTTTTAAATATTAGCTGTGTTACTGCTTTTGTTGTATGGCATATGCAAAATAGTGTGGAGCATTAGCAAAAACTCCAAAATGTTGCAACATTAAATCTAACTTTTTACATACTAATGTGCATATCTTCTATAACACAG